>NC_080064.1:51818416-51900848 GCF_949987535.1 Balaenoptera acutorostrata
TCTCATTTTCAATAGGCCATGTAAAAAATAAAACAAAACACACACACATAAAAATCAATAAATGTAATTTTCCATAGAAGTAAATTCTCTGTAAAAAACAAAAACAAAACAAAACAAAAAAACAGGTAATGATTCAGAGATCCATTGAAAGAGGGTGATGTGTAATCAGGGAAAGTGTTATTGATTAGGTGATTATAAATTTGAAAGTGTAATTATGAGAAGGGGCCAGTCATGCAAAGATCCTGGGACACTGTATGTGGGAGAAAGGTCAAATATATGGAATCTAAAAAAAAAAAAAAAGTTTCTGATGAACCTAGGGGCAGGACAGGAATAAAGACACAGATGTAGAGAATGGACTTGAGGACACAGGGAGGGGGAAGGGTAAGCTGGGACGAAGTGAGAGAGTAGCATTGACATATACACACTACAAAATGTAAAATAGATAGCTAGTGGGAAGCAGCTGCATAGCACAGGGAAATCAGCTCGGTGCTTTGTGACCACCTAGAAGGGTGGGATAGGGAGTGTGGGAGGGAGATGCAAGAGGGAGGGGATATGGGTATATATGTATATGTATAGCTGATTCACTTTGTTATACAGCAGAAACTAACACAACATTCTAAAGCAATTATACGCCAATAAAGATGCTAAAAAAATAGTGCAAAGTTCATGGAGCAAGGAAGAACTTGGTATGTTCAAGAAACAGAAGATCACTCTAGTTGGAGCATAATAAGAGAGCATGGGTTGGAAGAACGCATTTTGGGGCATTCCTCAAAGACCCCCAACATAATATATATCTTGTTTTATTAGAGCACATTAAATAAAATCAGCAATTGGTTCCTGATTTACTTTCAGGAAATCTTGGCTCCATGACTGGGGAATAGTCCTCAATAAAATATCTTGTTTAACTTACCCAATTTACAGATGAAGAAACAGAGGTCCAGAAAGGGGTGAGGAATTATGTATAGTCATCCAGCCTGTTAGAAGCAGAATGAGGTAGAAATTCTTCAGCTCTGTTTCCTAAACCTGGATAATTATGATTTGAAAAACTAGATAAAAAGCCAGATACATCAATCCCACTCTAGGAGATGCCAATTTAGAAGATGTGGCATGATGTCCAGGAATCTATATTTTAAAAAGAGATTCAGGTGGTTCTTAAGAACTGTGAAGACACAGTGGAGAGACCCATGAGCTTGCCCTCAAAACCTAGATTCTCATTCCTATTCCTCCACTGGCAAAGAGTGTGACAGCATCTCTAAGCCTATGCTTCTTCATCTTAGTAATGGGGATAATGCCAGCCTAGCCTGTCTTCTGGTATTTATGGAAGAACCATTGCCCCCAACTCTCTCCTGATTTTGATAAAGGGAGGGTTTAGTAAATAATAGCTATAACCATGATAAATGTTTATATACAGGACATAAAGAGCTTTCACTTTGATCCTCATTGTCTTTCTTATTATTGGGATGAACAAAGCTGACTCAGTTCCCAATGTAAACCCTGGTTCTTCTCTCTTCTGTCTCTCTATTTTCTATTCCCTATTACCTTTCTACCATTTTTTATTGCGTCTCTTCATAAGACTTTATCAGCTATTTATTTATTTATTTATTTATTTTTATTTTTATTTTTTTAACATCTTTATTGAAGTATAATTGCTTCACAATGGTATGTTAGTTTCTGCTTTATAACAAAGTGAATCAGCTATACATATACATATATCCCCATATCTCTTCCCTCCCGCATCTCCCTCCCTCCCACCCTCCCCATCCCACCCCCCCAGGTGGTCACAAAGCACCGAGCTGATCTCCCTGTGCTATGTGGCTGCTTCCCACTAGCTATCTATTTTACATTTGGTAGGGTATATATGTCCATGCCACTCTCTCACCCTCTCACATCTCAACTCTCCCCCTCCCCATATCCTCAAGTCCATTCTTTAGTAGGTCTGTGTCTTTATTCCCATCTTGCCACTAGGTTCTTCATGACCTTTTTTTTTTTCTTAGATTCCATATATATGTGTTAGCATACTGTATTTGTTTTTCTCTTTCTGACTAACTTCACTCTGTATGACAGACTCTAACTCCATCCACCTCATTACAAATACCTCCATTTCATTTCTTTTTATGGCTGAGTAATATTCCATTGTATATATGTGCCACATCTTCCTTATCCATTCATCCGATGATGGACACTTAGGTTGCTTCCATGTCCTGGCTATTGTAAATAGAGCTGCAATGAACATTTTGGTACATGACTCTTTTTGAATTATGGTTTTCTCAGGGTATATGCCCAGTAGTGGGATTGCTGGGTCGTATGGTAGTTCTATTTGTAGTTTTTTAAGGAACCTCCATACTGTTCTCCATAGTGGCTGTATCAATTTACATTCCCACCAACAGTGCAAGAGTGTTCCCTTTCCTCCACACCCTCTCCAGCATTTATTGTTTCTAGATTTTTTGATGATGGCCATTCTGACCGGTGTGAGATGATATCTCATTGTAGTTTTGATTTGCATTTCTCTAATGATTAATGATGTTGAGCATTCTTTCATGTGTCTGTTGCCCATCTGTATATCTTCTTTGGAGAAATGTCTGTTTAGGTCTTCTGCCCATTTTTGGATTGGGTTGTTTGTTTTTTTGTTATTGAGCTGCATGAGCTGCTTATAAATCTTGGAGACTAATCCTTTGTCAGTTGCTTCATTTGCAAATATTTTCTCCCATTCTGAGGGTTGTCTTTTTGTCTTGTTTATGGTTTCCTTTGCTGTGCAAAAGCTTTTAAGTTTCATTAGGTCCCATTTGTTTATTTGTGCTTTTATTTCCATTTCTCTAGGAGGTGGGTCAAAAAGGATCTTGCTGTGATGTATGTCAGAGTGTTCTGCCTATGTTTTCCTCTAAGAGTTTGATAGTGTCTGGCTTTACACTTAGGTCTTTAATCCATTTTGAGTTTATTTTTGTGCATGGTGTCAGGGAGTGTTCTAATTTCATACTTTTACATGTACCTGTCCAGTTTTCCCAGCACCACTTATTGAAGAGGCTGTCTTTTCTCCACTGTATATGCTTGCCTCCTTTATCAAAGATAAGGTGACCATATGTGCGTGGGTTTATCTCTGGGCTTTCTATCCTGTTCCATTGATCTATATTTCTGTTTTTGTGCCAGTACCAAACTCTCTTGATTACTGTAGCTTTGTAATATAGTCTGAAGTCAGGGAGCCTGATTCCTCCAGCTCCATTTTTCGTTCTCAAGATTACTTTGGCTATTCGGGGTCTTTTGTGTCTCCATACAAATTGTGAAATTTTTTGTTCTAGTTCTGTGAAAAATGCCAGTGGTAGTTTGATAGGGATTGCATTGAATCTGTAGATTGCTTTGGGTAGTAGAGTCATTTTCACAATGTTGATTCTTCCAATCCAAGAACATGGTATATCTCTCCATCTATTTGTATCATCTTTAATTTCTTTCATCAGTGTCCTATAATTTTCTGCATACAGGTCTTTTGTCTCCTTAGGTAGGTTTATTCCTAGATATTTTATTCTTTTTGTTGCAGTGGTAAATGGGAGTGTTTTCTTAATTTCACTTTCAGATTTTTCATCATTAGTATATAGGAATGCAAGAGATTTCTGTGCATTAATTTTGTATCCTGCTACTTTACCAAATTCATTGATTAGCTCTAGTAGTCTTCTGGTAGCAGTTTTAGGATTATCTATGTATAGTATCATGTCATCTGCAAACAGTGACAGCTTTACTTCTTCTTTTCCGATTTGGATTCCTTTTATTTCTTTTTCTTCTCTGATTGCTGTGGTTACACTTCCAAAACTATGTTGAATAATAGTGGTGAGAGTGGGCAACCTTGTCTTGTTTCTGATCTTAGTGGAAATGGTTTCAGTTTTTCACCATTGAGGACAATGTTGGCTGTGGGTTTGTCATATATGGCCTTTATTATGTTGAGGAAAGTTCCCTCTATGCCTACTTTCTGCAGGGCTTTTTTCATAAATGGGTGTAGAATTTTGTCGAAAGCTTTCTCTGCATCTATTGAGATGATCATATGGTTTTTCTCCTTCAGTTTGTTAATATGATGTATCATGTTGATTGATTTGCGTATATTGAAGAATCCTTGCATTCCTGGGATAAACCCCACTTGATCATGGTGTATGATCCTTTTAATGTGCTGTTGGATTCTGTTTGCTAGTATTTTGTTGAGGATTTTTGCATCTATGTTCATCAGTGATATTGGCCTGTAGTTTTCTTTCCTTGTGACATCTTTGTCTGGTTTTGGTATCAGGGTGATGGTGGCCTCGTAGAATGAGTTTGGGAGTGTTCCTCCCTCTGCAATATTTTGGAAGAGTTTGAGAAGGATAGGTGTTAGCTCTTCTCTAAATGTTTGATAGAATTCACCTGTGAAGCCATCTGGTCCTGGGCTTTTGTTTGTTGGAAGATTTTTAATCATAGTTTCAATTTCAGTGCTTGTGATTGGTCTGTTCATATTTTCTATTTCTTCCTGGTTCATTCTTGGTAGGTTGTGCATTTCTAAGAATCTGTCCATTTCTTCAGGTTGTCCATTTTATTGGCATAGAGTTGTTTGTAGTAATCTCTCATGATCGTTTGTATTTCTGCAGTGTCAGTGGTTACTTCTCCTTTTTCATTTCTAATTCTATTGATTTGAGTCTTCTCCCTTTTTCTCTTGATGAGTGTGGCTAATGGTTTATCAATTTTGTTTATCTTCTCGAAGAACCAGCTTTTAGTTTCATTGTTTTTTGCTATTGTTTCCTTCATTTCTTTTTCATTTATTTCTGATCTGATCTTTATGATTTCTTTCCTTCTGCTAGCTTTGGGGTTTTTTTGCTCTTCTTTCTCTAATTGCTTTAGGTGCAAGGTTAGGTTGTTTATTCGAGATGTTTCCTGTTTCTTGATGTAGGCTTGTATTGCTATAAACTTCCCTCTTAGCACTGCTTTTGCTGCATCCCATAGGTTTTGGGTCGTCGTGTCTCCATTGTCATTTGTTTCTAGGTATTTTTTGATTTCCCCTTTGATTTCTTCAGTGATCACTTCGTTATTAAGTAGTGCATTGTGTAGCCTCCATGTGTTTGTATTTTTTACAGATCTTTTCCTGTAATTGATATTTAGTCTCATAGCATTGTGGTCGGAAAAGATACTTGATACAATTTCAATTTTCTTAAATTTACCAAGGCTTGATTTGTGACCCGAGATATGATCTATCCTGGAGAATGTTCCATGAGCACTTGAGAAAAATGTGTATTCTGTTGTTTTTGGGTGGAATGTCCTATAAATATCAATTAAGTCCATCTTGTTTAATGTATCATTTAAAGCTTGTGTTTCTTTATTTATTTTCATTTTGGATGATCTGTCCATTGGTGAAAGTGGGGTGTTAAAGTCCCCTACTATGATTGTGTTACTGTCAATTTCCCCTTTTATGGCTGTTAGTATTTGCCTTATGTATTGAGGTGCTCCTATGTTGGGTGCATAAATATTTACAATTGTTATACCTTCCTGTTGGATCGATCCCTTGATCATTATATAGTGTCCTTCTTTGTCTCTTGTAATAGTCTTTATTTTAAAGTCTATTTTGTCTGATATGAGAATTTCTACTCCAGCTTTCTTTTGATTTCCATTTGCATGGAATATCTTTTTCCATCCCCTCACTTTCAGTCTGTAAGTGTCTCTAGGTCTGAAGTGGGTCTCTTGTAGACAGCATATATATGGGTCTTGTTTTTGTATCCATTCAGCCAGTCTGTGTCTTTTGGTGGGAGCATTTAATCCATTTACATTTACATTATCGATATGTATGTTCCTATTCCCATTTTCTTAAATGTATTGGGTTTGTTATTGTAGGTGTTTTCCTTCTCTTGTGTTTCTTGCCTAGAGAAATTCCTTTAACATTTGTTGTAAAGCTGGTGTGGTGGTGCTGAACTCTCTCAGCTTTTGCTTGTCTGTAAAGGTTTTAATTTCTCCATCAAATCTGAATGAGATCCTTGCTGGGTAGAGTAACCTTGGTTGTAGGTTTTTCTCCTTCATGACTTTAAGTATATCCTGCCACTCCCTTCTGGCTTGCAGAGTTTCTGCTGAAATATCAGCTGTTAACCTTATGGGGATTCCCTTGTGTGTTATTTGTTGTTTTTCCCTTGCTGCTTTTAATATGTTTTCTTTATATTTAATTTTTGATAGTTTGATTAATATGTGTCTTGGCGTGTTTCTCCTTGGATTTATCCTGTATGGGACTCTCTGTGCTTCCAGGAGTTGACTAACTATTTCCTTTCCCATATTAGGGAAGTTTTCAACCATAATCTCTTCAAATATTTTCTCAGTCCCTTTCTTTTTCTCTTCTTCTTCTGGGACCCCTATAATTCGAATGTTGGTGTGTTTAATGTTGTCCCAGAGGTCTCTGAGACTGTCCTCAGTTCTTTCCGTTCTTTTTTCTTTATTCTGTTCTGCAGCAGTGAATTCCACCATTCTGTCTTCCAGGTCACTTATCTGTTCTTCTGCCTCAGTTATTCTGCTATTGATCCCATCTAAAGTATTTTTAATTTCATTTATTGTGTTTTTCATCATTGCTTGGTCCCTCTTTAGTTCTTCTACATCCTTGTTAAATGTTCCTTGCATTTTGTCTATTCTATTTCCAAGATTTTGGATTATCTTTACTATCATTATTCTGAATTCTTTTTCAGGTAGACTGCCTATTTCCTCTTCATTTGTTAGGTCTTGTGTGTTTTGACCCGGCTCCTTCACCTGCTGTGTGGTTTTTTGTATTCTCATTTTGCTTATCTTACTGTGTTTGGGGTCTCCTTTTCACAGGCTGCAGGTTCGTAGTTCCCATTGTTTTTGGTATCTGTCCCCAGTGGCTAAGGTTGGTTCAATGGGTTATGTAGGCTTCCTGGTGGAGGGGACTAGTGCCTGTGTTCTGGTGGATGAGGTTGGATCTTGTCTTTCTGGTGGGCACGTCCATGTCTGGTGGTGTGTTTTGGGGTGTCTGTGGCCTTATTATGATTTTAGGCAGCCTCTCTGCTAATGGATGGGGCTGTGTTCCTGTCTTGCTAGTTGTTTGGCATAGGGTGTCCAGCACTGTAGCTTGCTGGTCGTTGAGTGAAGCTGGGTCTTGATGTTGAGATGGAGATCTCTGAGAGATTTTCGCCGTTTGGTATTACGTGGAGCTGGGAGGTCTCTTGTGGACCAGTGTCCTGAAGTTGGCTCTCCCGCCTCAGAGGCACAGCCCTGATGCCTGGCTGGAGCACCAAGAGCCTTTCATCCACAAGGCTCAGAATAAAAGGGAGAAAAAAATAGAAAGAAAGAAAAAAAGAGGATAAAATAAAATAAAATAAAGCTATTATAATAAAAAATAAGGAAAAAAATTTTAAGAATAAATGTATTCAGAAAAATTTTTTTTTAATTTTTAAAAATAGATTTATTAATTTTTTATAGTAAAAAATAAGAAAAAAAATTATTAACAAAGAATTTATTAAGAAAAAGAATTTTTAATTTTTTTAAAATAAAAAATATGAAAAAACTTATTAATTTTTTTTTTAATTTCTAAAAATAGAAAATAAGGAAAAAATTATTAAGAATACATTTATTAGGAAAAAAAAATTTTTTTAAGTAAAAAAAAAAAACACGGACAGACCTAACCCTAGGACTAATGGTGAAAGCAAATCTATATAGACAAAATCTCACCCAGAAGCATACACATATACACTCACAAAAAAAGGAAAAGGGGAACAATTAATATATCCTGCTCCCAAAGTCCACCTCTTGAATTTGGGATGATTCGTTGTCTATTCAGGTATTCAACAGATGCAGGCACATCAAGTTGTTTGTCGAGCTGTAATCCACTGCTTCTGAGGTTGCTGGGAGAGATTTCCCTTTCTCTTCTTTGTTCATACAGCTCCCGGGGTTCAGCTTTGGATTTGGACCCGCCTCTGCATGTAGGTCCCCTGAGGGTGTCTGTTCCCCACCCAGACAGACCGGGGTTAAAGGAGCAGCTGCTTCAGGGGCTCTGGCTCACTCAGGCCGGGGGGAGGGAGCGGTACAGAGGAGGTGGGGCGAGCCTGCGGCGGCAGAGGCCGGCACGACGTTGCAGCAGCCTGAGGCACGCAGTGCGTTCTCCCAGGGAAGTTGTCCCTGGATCATGGGACCCTGGCAGTGGCGGGCTGCACCGGCTCCCGGGAGGGGCGGTGTGGAGAGTGACCTGTGCTCGCACACAGGCTTCTTGGTTGGCGCAGCAACATTCTTAGCCTCTCCTGCCCGTCTTTGGGGTCCGCGGTGATAACCACAGCTCGTGCCCGTCTCTGGGGTCCGCGCTGTTAGCTGCGGCTCGCGCCCGCCTCTGGGGTCCGCGCTGATAGTCGCGGCTCACGCCCGTCTCTGGAGTTCATTTAGGCGGTGCTCTGAATCCCCTCTCCTTGCGCACCGCGAAACAAGAGGCAAGAAAAAGTCTCTTGCCTCTTCGGCAGCTGCAGACTTTTTCCCGGACTCCCGCCTGGCTAGCACCAAATCCTGAGCCTCAGCTCCCAGCCCCCGCCCGCCCCGGCGGCTGAGCAGACAAGCCTCTCGGGCTGGTGAGTGCTACTCGGCACCGATCCTCCGTGAGGGAAACTCTCCACTTTGCCCTCTGCACCCCTGTGTCTGCGCTCTCCTCTGCGGCTCCGAAGCGTCCCCCCTCTGCCACCCGCAGTCTCTGCCCATGAAGGGGCTTCCTAGTGTGTGGAAACCTTTCCTCCTTCACAGCTCCCTCCCACTGGTGCAGGTCCCATCCCTATTTTTCTGTCTCTGTTATTTCTTTTTTCTTTTGCCCTACCCAAGTACGTGGGGAGTTTCTTGCCTTTTGGGAGGTCTGACGTCTTCTGCCAGCATTCAGTGGGTGTTCTGTAGGAGCAGTTCCACGTGTAGATGTATTTCTACTGTATCTGTGGGAAGGAAGGTGATCTCTGCGTCTTACTCTTCCACCATCTTGCCCCTCCTCTCAGCTATTTATTTTTAAGTGAAACTCATTCAGAAGTACTCATTTGTCAATGGAGATAGTAGTTGAGGTATGGTTCAGGCAGAGAAATGCAAGGTGTGGACAGTTGTTATTTCACACTATGCTAAAAGAAGAGTCAAACTAAAATCTCTGGTTTACAATATGATTCTTTAAAAGGAGATTTTGTTCCCCTTAAAGGGAAATAATTTTAGAAGATGCTGCCTCCGCTCTCCCCTACTCTTTTTCAAGTTTCCCTCCAGGATATATGAAATACTGTTTAAGAGCTAAACTTTTCCCCATTGCATCATAGGTTCCAGCAAAACTCCAGGCTGGTAAAAGTGGTGTAGAGTAAAATCAGCACAAACGATACTGACCAATCCAGTTTTATTATCTAAACAAAGTGAAAAGTGAAAAGGGCAAAAAAGCTAACCTGGCTTTAGACTATGTAAGCATTTTAGTCTAAGGCAAAAAGTGACATCCATTTCATTACCTATGCCAACCCCAAACAGATGAGAGCAGCTGCTTCAGGGCTATTCAGGAAAGAAACTTGAGGCTGATATGGACTTCATCCTAAAGAGAATCCTGACTGGTGAGAAATACTTATCATGAACCCGGGAGGAGGGTGAGGTTGTGATGTGCCAGAAATTTGCTCTGTCTGGAGTGGGAAGAGGGCTGTGCTAGATAAGAAAAATCACATGGGTTAGAAGCCAGAGGATTTGATTCTTTTTTTTTTTTTTTAATTGAGGTGTAATTGACATATAACATGTTTCAGGTGTACAACATGATGATTTGATATTTGTATATATTGCAAAATAATCACCATAGTAAGTCTAACATCCACCATACATAGTTACAAAAAATTTTGCTTGTGATGAGGACTTTTAAGATCTACTCTTATAACAACTTTCAAACATGCAATACAGTATTATTAACTATAGTCACCATGCTACATATTACAGCCTCATGACTTTTATTACTGGACGTTTGTACCTTTTGATCCCCTTCACCCATTCTGCCCACCCCCGCCACCACCACCACCACCACCACCACTGCCTCTGGCAGCCACCAATCTGCTCTCTGTATCTATGAGCTCGTTGTTTATTTTTTAAATAAATTCCACATATAAGTGATCATACAATACTTGTCTTTCTCTGACTTACTTCACGTAGAATAATGCCCTCAAGGTCCATCCAGCTGTTGCAAATGGCAAGATTTTATGGCTGAATAGTATTCCGTTGTGTATATACACCAAAATTCCTTCATCCATTTATCCATCAGTAGACACTTAGGTTGCTTCCATGTCTTAGCTATTGTAAATAATGCTGCAGTGAACACTGGGGGTGCATGTATCTTTTCCAATTAGTGTTTTTGTTTTCTTTGGATAAATACCCAGAGGTGGGATTGGTGGTTCATATGGTAGCTCTATTTTCAATTTTTTGAACCTCCATACTAATTTTTATAGTGGCTGCACCGATTTACATTCCTGCTAACAGAGTACAATAACTCCCTTTTATCCACATCCTTTCCAACACTTATTTCTAGTCTTTCTGATAGTGGCCATTCTAACAAGTGTGAGGTAATATCCTATTGTGGTTTTGATTTGCATTTCCTTGATTAGTGATGTTGAGCATCTTTTCATGTGTCTCTTGGCCATATGTACGTCTTCTTTGGGAAAAAGTGTATTGAGGTTTTCTGCCCATTTGTAATCAGGTTTATTTTTTTTTTGCTAATGAGCTATATGAGTACTTTATATATTTTGTATATTAACCCCTTATCAAATATATGATTTGTAAATATTTTCTTCCATTCAGTGGGGAGAAAATGTCCCATTCATTTCCCTGATGATTTCCTTTGCTGTGCAGAAGCTTTTTAGTTTGAGGTAATCCCACTTAATTTTGCTTTGTTACCTTTGCTTTTGGAGTCAGATCCAAAAAATCATTGCAAAGACTGGTGTCAAGGAGCTTGACACGTATGTTTTCTTTTAGGAGTTTTATGGTTTCAAGTCTCACATTCAAGTCTTTAACCCACTTTGAGTTAATTTTTGTGCATGTTATAAGATATTAGCCTTGTATCATTCTTTTGCATGTGGCTCTCCAATTTTCCCAATACCATTTATTGAAGAAACTGTCATTTCCCCACTGTATATTCTTATTCCTTTGTCATAAATTAATTGACAGTATATGCATGGGTTATTTATGGCCTCTGTATCCTATTTCATTGATCTATGTGTCCATTTTTATGCCAATACCAACTGCTTTGATTACTATACTTTTGTAATACAGTTTGAAATCAGGGTGCCTGATGCTTCCAGTTTTATTGTTCTTTCTCAAGATTGCTTTGGCTCTTCAGGATCTTTTGTGGTTCCATACAAATTTTAGGATTGTTCTAATTCTGTGAAAAATGCCATTGGAATTTTGATAGGGATTGCATTGAATCTGTAGAATGCTTTGGGTAGTATGGACATTTTAGCAATGTTTTAACAATATTGACTCTTCCAACCCATAAGCATGGAATACCTTTCCCTTTATTTGTGTCTTCAATTTCTTTCATCAATGTCTTATAGTTTTTAGTGTACAGGTCATTGACCTCTTGGGTTAAAATTATTTCTAGGTATTATTTTTGATGCAATTGTAAATAAGATTATTTTCTTAATTTCTCTTTCTGATAGTTCATTATTAGTGTATAGAAATGCAACAAATTTTTGTATATTAATTTTGTTTTCTGCAACTTTACTGAATTTACTTATTCAAACAGTTTTTTTTTTTTGGTGGAGTCTTTAGGTTTTTCTATATGTAATATCATATCTGTAAATAGTGACAGTTTTACTACTTCCTTTCCAATTTGGACACCTTTTATTTCCTTTTCTTGTCTGATTTCTGTGGCTAAGACTTCCAATACTATGTTGAATAACAATGGTGAGTGTGGGCATCCTTGTCTTGTTTTTGACCTTAGAGGAAAAGCTTTTAGCTTTTCAGTGTTGAGTATGATGTTAGCCATGGGCTTGTCATATATGGCCTTTATTATGTTGAGGTATATTCCCTCTACCCACTTTGTTGAGAGTTTTTCTCATATATGGATGTTGAATCAGAAGGTCTTGATTCTTGGCATGTTTAGGATAATTTCTAACTTTGTGATCTCAGCTAGACAAAAAACTCCATCTCCTCACTTCTGAAAGTGAGCTATCTAGTGCTAACTCCCTGGGTGAATGAATGAAGAGTGGGTGTTATAAAATAATTACAAATATAATAAATGGGATTGGCATTTCACTTATATTTTACTTTACATTTTTTTGATTACTGGTGAAATTTTCTAACTGACCTCTAAGACCTGGTCCTTCACCCACTTTAGGACACAGACCTTACATAAAATCTGAAGCATGCTCTGGCTTTCCCTCTCTACCACAATGTCTGACCCTATTAATTGGAGTCCAGTCTTCTCCAGCCAGTATTGTTTAAGTTGCCTCCTTTAGTAACTCAGTGACTTTTTGTTTCCTCTGACCAAAACTTACATCAGATGCCTCTCTTGCATAATGTATTCTACGTTTTCATTTACACATAAGAAAACAAATCCAAATATAATTATGTCTTTATAGAGATAATCTTCAATCAGCTTTAGCTTTAAATAAATTACTTTCAAATTTTGGAAACTTAATTCCTATTTTAACATTATTATAATACTACATCTTTGAAATGCCTACTTATATTTTGCTCTTCTATACTGCAATGCAGGACATGATTCTCAACTGAGCATCTGTGGTTACTGCTGGCAATTGTGCTAATTATGTTTGAGTTGTACACTATGGCAATTCTGTCTCCTGGTCATTGTGAATTATCTTAAATTTTAGATTTAAACCATCAATACAAAAAGCTGTTATCAATGACAAAAAAGAAAGCATCTCTGAAATCACTTGTTGATATCCCTTACTTCTGAGTTTACAAATTTCAATTCTACCCACCAGCCCTATGATTATAGCCATAAAAACCATTTCACCTTCTTGCTTCTCAGCTTTCCAAAACCACAGGATTCTCTAAAAAGTGGTGAAAAAATATCACAACTCCCCAACTATCAGGCTGTCACCACTTTACCTAAAGACCCAGGTGACGGTCATCTCATTTTGCATTTACATACACCCATCTATCCTTCATTTAATGTGCTAAAAACCAATATCTATCCTAGGGCCCAGGATAGAGAGAATAATTGTTATAACAATTTCCTTGTGTAAAAGCACCTGCAGAAATTGACATCAAAAATATATCCAGTGTGTGACTGCAATTCTCTTGGGACTGTAAGTCACTCTCAAGTCAATTAGTATGAGGCCAGAAGGAAAAGGGGTCATCCTAACTCATTGGGCTACAGGCTTTAACAGGTGTAAAGAACATTAAATTCACTCAGAACAAGGCAGCATTTCCGATGGGCAGGAAAGTGACAGTTAACACCCACCTGGTTTCACCCAACTAGAGGAGGCTGAATATTAAGGCATCCTTTATTGCTTTTTTGCTCTTCTTTCAATTTGTGTCCTTGCTCATTTGTTATACATTATTCCTATGCTTGATCATAATGTTACTGGGGGTCCTCCGTAGCTAGCATACCATATCGGTGTGGACTCTGTCTGCTTTCCAGAGTTCCTTAGCAGCCGGCAGAGTCTTCTCAGATGTAATTTTTGCTTTTAAGTTGGGCCCCCATGTGTGTAGCATTAATTTCTCTGGCCTCATATAATTCATTCAGGGACTTACACCAGCTGAGAACCACATATGGGAGTCCAGATTTACAGAGCTTTTTGATTTTATGCCTTGCCAGCCGAGGAAACAATTTTCTGGTTGAATTTTGAGTGTTTGCCCTGGTTGTATAGTCCACTAGTAAAGGCAGATTAAGAAACCACAATCAACAAGAGACACATCCAACAGCAGGTTGAGCCAGTCAGCAATCTTCCACAACCTCTCTGCTGCCCTTGCTTCAAGAGTCACTCAAATGCTCTTTGTCCACTCTCTTTGAGACCTCAGCTGCTGTTTATGCATCCTGCTGCCATGGGTCCAGCTCAAAGTCTGATTTCTCTATTTCCTAGAGAAGTTTTCCTGTCTCCCAGTTTTCAACTGTGTGCCTTAGGCAAATTATATTTTCTCTCTGAGCTTCATTTCTTTTCTAACTGTAAAATGAAAAGATTGGATCAAATGAGTACTCTTATGTCTCAAATAAAATTCAAGACCACACTCTAACCTCATAGAATACACTCACTCCCAAGAGCTTTGCATGGCAGAAAATGGCACCCAGCATTTGGAACAAGAGATACCCAGATGTGGAGTTGGACATCCCTAGCACTGGTTTACCTCCTTTTTTCTGGCTTTCAAATAATCTGTCTTCATCTCTGCTCAGAACCTTGATGTTCTTTTCTTTACCACAATTTATTGCCAGGAGAGGAAAAGGAAGATGCAAATTATTTTGAAAGGAGGTGGCCAACATAAAGCACATCTGGAATAGAATGACTTGCCAAGGCTCTCCAAACAGAAAGAGTTTAGCAATTCTGAGCATAAGGTAGGCAGCTCCACACATACTTTATTTTTCTGTAATTGAAATCTAACCTTTCTTTCTCCCCTATATTTTCCACTTAGGCCACCCTGAAAGCTATATTTCTTCTATCTACTTATGAGTGTTTTTCCTCCAAAAATAAGACACGAGATGACAGGACCATCTATAAGATTACAAATTTGTCTTGGAATTAGAATGGGAGCAACGCCTTATGCCAAATGTATGTATAGTCATCATTTATCATGAGTGTCAGTATGGTTAAAAAAAAAAAAAACAACGTGATGCACAAAGCTGTGATGTCCCTGGTCTAAAATTAAGAAACTAATTGAGCAAATGTGACCAAGGAGAGCAGCATGGGTAAGGGGTGCAATTAAAGAAATAATAAGCTAGAGAGGTGCTTGAGAAGTAGAACATGGCCATCAAATTGCAAGGGGGTGGAGGGATTAGAAATAAATCAAGAGTTCTGGATCAAGTAAAATGGGGGCAATGAAAAGCACAAGCAAGATTCCAGCTCCACAGCTAAAGCAAGATTCACTTCAATTAAGTAAGGTGAGAATTGTGAGTCCAGGCACGCCCTATTTTGCTTAAGATTCTAATTGAGACCCACATCCTATCTCCAAAGCCACTTTTACTTGAAAACCCTCATGTAGGTTAAAATAATTCATTACACTTCAGTTAGTCATTGACCTACAAATACATTTACTTGGTAATTGTTCCTGGTCCACTTAACTTAATCATTTGGTTGTATCTCTATGCTTCAGAAGAGTACACCTACTGGGTTATGACTTTTACCATCTTTTACAACCAAAAAAAAAAAAACCAAAACTTTTTTTCTGCGTAACTGACATACAATAAACTGTGCATATTTAAAGTGTACAATTGATATGTATTGACATATGTATACAATTATGAAGCCATCACAGTAATCAAGATAATGAACATACCTATCACCTCCTAAAGTTTCATCATGTCCTTGGTAATCCTTCCCTCCTGTCCTTCCCTGACCCCAGCATCTCTTAATCTGCTTTCTGCTACTATCAATTAATTTACATTTTCTAGATGTTTATATAAATGAAATCATGTATCATATATATATATTTTGGGTCTGGATTCTTACAGAATAATTATTTTGAGATTCATCCATGTTTTTGCATGGATTAATAGTTCTTTTTATTCATTTTAATTGCCGAGTAGTATTTTATTGTATAGATACATATTGCAATTTATTTATTAGTTTATAGACATTTGGGTTATTTTCAGTTTGGGGCAATTAAAAATAAAGCTACTATAAACATTTGTGTGCAAGATTTTCCATAGATATATATCTCCTTTCTTCTTGATAAATGTCTAGGAGTAAAATGGCTGGATAATATGATAAGTATGTTTAACTTCTAAGAAATTTCCAAACTATTTTCCAAAGTAGTTGTACAATTTTACATTCCCAATTGCAGTGTATGAGAGTTCTAGTTTCTCCGTAACCTCACTTACACCAGGCATTCTTACCATCTTTCTTACCAACAAAAAAACAATAACAAACAAACAAACAAAAAGCTTTAAAGATGCTGTCCATTCACTAATTGAATGCCTACTATATGACAGGCCCAGTGACTGGTCAATAGGATTTCTTGTGACACCATATAAAATAGGGAGAATCAGTTTTGCAAACTGAAGAAGAAAATTTGTCTGTTAGGATCACAGGAAAAAAAAAAAAAAGAAGCAACAACAACAACAGTGGAGCTAGGGACACGATTTGGGGGCTCAAGAGTCATGTTTCAATAGTGCATTTGATTTTCAGAATAGCTGCAATAAGGGAGAAAATGTCATAAGCCTTTAAATAGATCACCTAGATTTGATTTGAATCCACAGTGAGAGCAGGCCTATAGTATGTCAGTTATTTTAGATGCCTACCTGAATATTATCTGCCTTATGAGCTCAAAATAAAGACTAGGGCTTTATATGATTGCTGGTGTAGATAGGGAAAGAGAGGATCAGGGAGATTAAAGGACTTGCCCCCAGTGTTACACAGCTAGAAAGATGTGTAGGCACATAAACAATTCAAATGTATACTTCCAGAGCTCTTTTCTGCATTACACATTTGAGATTAGTTTACAGCTCAGGTTGACTGTATTTCCTATATAGCCATCTGCTTCATTTCCCCATATGTAGGATAAAACTGATAAGCATTATAGCTACTACCAAGAACCTACTATATGCATACTATTGGAACATGTCATGGATCCAATGGAGGGAAAAAGGGATTGACACCTCAAGGTTGAATATTACACGAATTTGCTTTTCCTGGTTTCCTTGCTACTGGAGCATAAAATAGAACCCAATATTGACCAATGGGTTCTAAAGAAAAAATATGCCTCCTTAATATGAAGAGATGCATAAGAAGAAATTATTCTCCTACTTGATGGATATGACTGTGTCTTTAAGGAACCTATATAGCAACCAATCTGCAACCTATAGCAGAGAAGTTGTGATCACATTGAAGATGGTGGAGCAGAAAGGTACAAAGCACAATGATCAGCGTTGCTGGGTCATTGAATTTACCAACCTTGAATCTACCTTTCATGGACTGAATATTTGTGTCTCCCCCAAATTCATATGTTGAAGCCCCTAACTCCCAATGTGATGATATTTAGAGGGTGGGGCCTTTGGGAAGTAATTAAGTTTAGATGAGGTCGTGAGGGTCGCCCTTCATGATGGGATTAGTGTCCTTATAAGAAGACGAAGAGTCACCAGAGATCTTTCTTTCTGTCTGCCAAGTGAGGACACAGAGGGAAGGCAGCCATGTGCAGGAAGAAAGTCCTCACCAGAAACTGAATCTGCTGGCACCAGGACATTGGACTTCTGGATTCCAGAACTTTGGGTGGCTTAGACAACAGACATTTATTTCTCAGTCTATGATATTTTTTTATGGCAGCCTAAGCTAAGACACTGCCCTAATGCAGACTTCTTATGAGATAAATTTTCCTTGCAGTTTAGTTCACTTTTAGTTGGTCTTTCTGTTCCTTGTGCTAAAGCATCCTAATTGATTCAGCTTGAAAACACAGGCCAGGCACCAGACTCAGTACCTTCAAATAAATGATCGCATTTAATCTGTAAGACAAGGCCATGAGATAATTATTGGTATACTCATTTTGAAGACAAGGAAACAGAAGCTCAGAGATTAGATGACAACTTTAGACAGATAACAAAGAGTCAAACCGAAGACTATTTGACTGTAAAGTCCACACATTTTTTTTTTAACATCTTTATTGGAGTATAATTGCTTTACAATGGTGTGTTACTTTCTGCTTTATAACAAAGTGAATCAGTTATACATATACATATGTTCCCATATCTCTTCCCTCTTGCATCTCCCTCCCTCACACCCTCCCTATCCCACCCCTCTAGGTGGTCACAAAGCTGATCTCCCTGTGCTATGCAGCTGCTTCCCACTAGCTATTTTACGTTTGGTAGTGTATATATGTCCATGCCACTCTCTCACTTTGTCACAGCTTACCCTTCCCCCTCCCCATATCTTCAAGTCCATTCTCTAGTAGGTCTGTGTCTTTATTCCCGTCTTGCCCCTAGGTTCTTCATGACTTTTTTTTTTTCATAGATTCCATATATATGTGTTAGCATACAGTATTTGTTTTTCTCTTTCTGACTTACTTCACTCTGTATGACAGACTCTAGGTCCATCCACCTCACTACAAATAACTCAATTTCGTTTCTTTTTATGGCTGAGTAATATTCCATTGTATATATGTACCACATCTTCTTTATCCATTCCTCTGTTGATGGACACTTAGGTTGCTTCCATGTCCTGGCTATTGTTAATAGAGCTGCAATGAACATTGTGGTACATGACTCTTTTTGAATTATGGTTTTCTCAGGGTATATGCCCAGTAGTGGGATTGCTGGGTCATATGGTAGTTCTATTTTTAGGTTTTTAAGGAACCTCCATACTGTTCTCCATAGTGGCTGTATCAATTTACATTCCCACCACCAGTGCAAGAGGGTTCCCTTTTCTCCACACCCTCTCCAGCATTTACTGTTTGTAGATTTTTTGATGATGGCCATTCTGACCGGTGTGAGGTGATACCTCATTGTAGTTTTGATTTGCATTTCTCTAATGATTGGTGATGTTGAGCATCCTTTCATGCGTTTATTGGCAATCTGTATATCTTCTTTGGAGAAATGTCTATTTGGTCTTCTGCCCATTTTTTGATTGCTTTGTTTGTTTTTTTAATATTGAGCTGCATGAGCTGTTTATATATTTTGGAGATTAATCCTTTGTCTGTTGCTTCGTTTGCAAATATTTTCTCTCATTCTGAGGGTTGTCTTTTCATCTTTATAGTTTCCTTTGCTGTGCAAAAGCTTTATAGTTTCATTAGGTCCCATTTGTCTATTTTTGTTTTTACTTCCATTTCTCTAGGAGGTGGGTCAAAAAGGATCTTGCTGTGATTTATGTCATAGAGTATTCTGCCTATGTTTTCCTCTAAGAGTTTGATAGTGTCTGGCCTTACATTTAGGTCCTTAATCCATTTTGAGTTTTTTTGTGTGTGTATGGTGTTAGGGAGTGTCCTAATTTCATACTTTTACATGTAGCTGTCCAGTTTTCCCAGCACCACTTATTGAAGAGGCTGTCTTTTCTCCACTGTATATTCTGCCTCCTTTATCAAAGATAAGGTGACCATATGGGCATGGGTTTATATCTGGGCTTTCTATCCTGTTCCGTTGATCTATATTTCTGTTTTTGTGCCAGTACCATACTGTCTTGATTACTGTAGCTTTGTAGTATAGTCTGAAGTCCAGGAGCCTGATTCCTCCAGCTCCGTTTTACTTTCTCAAGATTGCTCTGGCTATTCAGGGTCTTTTGCATTTCCATATAAATTGTGAAATTTTTTGTTCTAGTTCTGTGAAAAATTAGTAGTTTGATAGGGATTGCATTGAATCTGTAGATTGCTTTGGGTGGTAGAGTCATTTTCACAATGTTGATTCTTCCAATCCAAGAACATGGTGTATCTCTCCATCTATTTGTATCATCTTTAATTTCTTTCATCAGTGTCTTATAATTTTCTGCATACAGGTCTTTTGTCTCCTTAGGTAGGTTTATTCCTAGATATTTTATTCTTTTTGTTGCAATCGTAAATGGGAGTGTTTTCTTAATTTCACTTTCGGATTTTTCATCATTAGTGTATAGGAATGCCAGAGATTACTGTGCATTAATTTTGTATCCTGCAACTTTACCAAATTCATTGATTAGCTCTAGTAGTTTTCTGGTAGCATCTTTAGGATTCTCTATGTATAGTATCATGTCATCTTCAAACAGTGACAACTTTACTTCGTCTTTTCCGATTTAGATTCCTATTATTTCTTTTTCTTCTCTGATTGCTGTGGCTAAAACTTCCAAAACTATGTTGAATAATAGTGGTGAGAGTGGGCAACCTTGTCTTGTTCCTGATCTTAGTGGAAATGGTTTCTGTTTTTCACCATGTTAGGGGGACGATGTTGGCTGTGGGTTTGTCATATATGGCCTTTATTATCTTGAGGAAAGTTCCCAAGTCCATACATTTTTGATTACAATATGACAACTCATTGGAGAGGCTGTGGTATAAATGCAAATTCAATTTAAAAATATATAAACTTAATTTATTATGAAGACAGGAACATGCTGGCTATTTTATTAAGGTGACACAGTTCAACTATACTTATATATATATATAACTTGAGGCTTATAACAGTCTTGAAAAAGTCCAGATAATCATTCCTTCAGTTATGTTTTTAAAAACTAAATCTGTAGTGCATGCTACATGTCAGACACAAAACTAGGCTCTGTGAGATACAAAAGCTTGAGATACAAAGAAATAAAAGACATGATTCCTGCCACAATATTTGGGTTGGAGAGTCAGTAAACAATATGACAGATGCCTCAGTTAAGGGTACTATATATAAAATGTTTACTACAGAGTGTTTTGCAATTTATATTTACATTGTGTTTTAAAATTCAAAAACTTTATCACACACTATCATTTAGAGTATAATGAGCAGTTAATGATAAGGGTTAGTTTCTGTGTATGAGAAAGGAGTATACCTGAACAGATCTGCCTTTAGAGTTGGAGGAGGGGGGCAAGTGGATGGATCAGCCGGAAGGATGCCCCCACATACTGGTCAAAATCATTCCTGATGGCAACTGTGAGTCTCTCCCCAGGGAATTTCACCTGAGTTTCCTGGGGCTGGATAGAATTGATGCAGCAGGCTGTGATGTCCAGAAATCTGATTGAAACTTTCTGAGAACAGAGATTCACACTGAAATAAATGGAATAGGAAACCAGCATGTGGTAACCTAATTCTTCCCATATAGCAGGTTCTTGGTGGAAAATAACAAAACAAATTTTAAAAGGAAATTCTTGTACCAAAGCAACCAGTTTGAAAGAGCTATGTGTATCAGACCACAGAAAACTCTCCCCCAGTGGTAATTGTAAGAAAAAAACAAACAAACAAACAAAACCCTCTCCACCAGAGTCACTTAAAAGTAGCCTGATTAAAATAATTAGAAATTTACTCTAGGGAACAATCCATTAGTAGTCAAGGATGTACCAGATAAATTGATAGGTCCCTTAAAGTCCTCCTCTCCATAAAATAACTTTCTGGGCATTAGGTTTTTGTTGTTGCCTTCATTAAACTTTGTTTTTAGTTTTGTTTTCTTCAAGACACTACCATTCACTGGCTAAATATTAATACAGAAGTACTTTCTAGAGTGAAAATAGATCTCTTCAGGGAAAGCATGGAACACTACCCTGATCTCTCTGGCGTGTTATAGGTCTCTTATTTGGGGTGAGGGGGGAGGGTTTGAGTATCTTCATCAGCCCCTCCACCCCTGCCTTGAGGAGCCTTAAGGGACTAGAGTTGTCTCTTGTTGGCTCCAGTCACCCACTTTTTGACTGGGGCTGGCTCGTCTGATTTATCTATGTTCTGACACGGCTTTTCTCACAGGCTGAAGGAAAATATAACTTTTGTGGAGATCAGGTACTCTTTTCCACAGTATTCAGGTGGTTTGGAATAATCCCAACTGCAGTACACTTTAACTACAAATGTATCCTTCTGTTAAAAAGTAAGATTCAAATCAGGATCCAGGCCAGGTGAAAAATCTGGAACCTCTAGAGGAAGCCTGGGGAATTCCTCAACAAAAAAATACCTCTGTATCTCAGTCTAGATAACTAGTGGACTCTAAATTGTGACGATTAGCAGAAAAAGATGAAAGGTCCTATGGAAACGTTTGCCTAAAATCAACTTTAGTTTTCACTAATTTGGTTATTTTACTCACCATGTATGATTCCCCCTTTCTGGCCTTCCTGTCCTTTCCCTATTTCACTTTTGTCTTTATTGCACAGTCCTTTATTGAACACATGTGTGCTAAACTCTTGGATTGTAAAGATCTTTCAGGGAAAATCTTTCTTTCATGTTTATACTTGTTAGGTACAGATTAAGATGCTCTAACAAAAGATTCCAAAATACGGTGGCTTATGTAAGAGAGAAGTTTGTTTTTCTCATGCAACAGTTTGGAGATAAGTGATCCAGGGCTGTTGGAACCTCTGCCCTACAAAATCATACAGAAATGCATATTTCCTCTAACTATGGATTTGTCCTTCTCTAGGAAGTTTTCTTCCTCATCAGAGTTCAATATAACTAAGAAAAAAGCAAAGAAAGGCTGGCAATCTCTTTTCAAGGAGAAGATGCGTAAGTTGCCCATCTTCCAGCTCCCATACTGGGAAAGGGAGCATCTTTAGTAGTAGGTCATGTAACCTTAAACCTAGAAGATTCTCTCTCTAAATGTAAAGGAGAAAAAAATGGATACTGGGACAATTATCATCTTTGCCATAAGGACAAAGTAGAAAAGACATTGAAAAAGAAACCAGAAGACCTCAGTAATTGACCTGGTCACTATGGAAGGTTGCTTGGTCCTTTGTTTCTTCATTTGTAAATGAGGGGTTGAACAAGATATTTCTGAGCTCCTTTTCAAACTCAATGTTATATGAATAACTTTCCTTACCCACTTTATTTACTTCTGACCTCTATTTTCATAATTCAAAAAGGAACAAGTGAACTTCAATTTGCTTACCAACAATGAGCAGTGTTTTCTTTCTTTCCATTTCTGGTTATTTTTTAAAATGGAAAAGAAGTGTCATTGCTTCTACTTTGATAAATTGTAATATGCCTTTCCCATCATTCCTCTTGCTCTCAGCCTCCTCTCGTATTAGCAGGTAAACTGGTTGTTCCTGAAAAATGAATCACTTCAGGGAATGTTCTTTGAGGAAAATTTAAAGAAAGGCAAACTTTGTTTTCTTTTTTAAAAATAATAATTAGATGCTATCCCCTTGCCTTACTTCTTATAGAAGTATTAAACAAATCCTTATGAAAAAGGAAAGGAACAAAGAGAAAAGCAGTAGAGATGAGAGTCTCTGGAAAACTCATTGAATGGATGGAAAAAGAATCAGAGAAATTTGGAAGAGAAATATAAACCCTATGAAAAGTCTATTGTGATTGTTATATTAAATCTAGAGAAATATTCAATTTTCTACATACCATAAACATCATCTTTCAAAAAAACCCTCATAACTAGAGTAGACTGTTTCTTCTTACTTTTTTATAACAGCTTTATTGAGATATAATTCACATACCATAACATTCAACCTTTTAAAATATAAAATCCAGTAGTACTTAGTATGTTCACAGAGTTATACAACCATCATCACTATTGAATTTTAGAACATTTTCACCATGCTCAAAAGTATCTATTAGCAGTCACTGCCCACCCATCTCCTTCCCATCTCCAGCCCTTATTCTACTTTCTACATCTATAAATTTGCCTACTCTGCACACTTTATATAAAACATATCTGGGTTTAGTTTGGGGTTCTCATTTTTATTTCACTGTTCTATATGTCTATTTTTAGTATAGTAACACACTATCTTGATTACTGTAGCTTTGTAGTAAGTTTTGAAATCAGGAAATGTGAGTCCTCTTAATTTATTCCTTTTTCAAAATTGTTTTGGATATTCTGGGCCTTTTGAATTTCTATATGAATTTTAGGATCAGCTTGTCAGTATCTTGAGAAAAGGCATCTGGGATTTTGATAGGGATTGCCCAGCATCTGTAGATAAATTAAGTTTTCCAATTTGTGAACAAGAGATGTCTTTTCATTTATTTAGGTTTTATTTAATTTCTCTCAATAATGTTCTATAGTTTTAAGTGTACATGACTTGCATTTATTTGGTTAATTTTATTCCTAGGCATTTTATTCTTTGTGATGCCATCATAAATGAAGTTTTCTTTAATTTTATTTTCAGATTGTTCATTACCAGTGTTTAGAAATACAATGAATTTTTTGATATTGATCTTGTATCTTGAAGAATTTATTTATTCTAGTAGTTTTCTTGTGGATTCCTTAAAAATTCTATATAAACGAACTGCAGATAGCTTTACTTTTTCCTTTCCGATTTGGATGCATTTTTTTTTCCTTGCCTAATTGCTGTGGCTAGTACAATGTTGAATAAAAGTGAACAATATTGTCTTGTTCCTAATCTTAGGAGGGAAATCTTCAGTCTTTTATACCATGTTAGGTGTCAGTGTTTCATAGATAACCTTTATCAAGTTGAAGAATTCTCCTTCTATTCCTAATATGTTGATTGCCTTTTATCATAAAAGAGTGTTACGTTTTCCATGTGCACTTGAGAAGAATGTGTTTTGCTGTTGTTAGTTGAAGTGAACTTCAGATAACTGTTAGATCTAGTTGATTTATAGTGTTGCACCTTGCTAATCTTCTACCTAGATCTACTATTATTCAAAGTGAAATACTGAAGTCTTTTACTTCTGTTGTTGAATTTTCTATTTCTACCTTCAATTATATCAGTTTTTGTTTCATGTATTTTGGGCTTCTGTTAGGTGCATCTTGTTTATAATCGTTATGTTTATAACAGTGGATTGACCTTTTTATTATTATAAAATATCCTTTTAATGTTAAAATAACAATTCTTAAAATCTGTTTTGTCTGATACTATATAGCCACTCCATATCTGTTACTATTTTCATGGCATATACTTTTCCATCCTTTTACTTTCATGCTATTTGTGTCTTTGAATCTAAAATGAGTCTATTTAAAGTGTGTCTTTGAAAGTAAAATGTATTGTTATATCATGTTTTTTTTTCCATTCCATCAAGCTCTACCTTTTAAATACATTTGGCATTTTCTATAAGTCTTACATCATTTTTGTTCCTCCTCTATTTCTCCATTACTGTCTTCTTTTGCATTAAATTCATATTTATAGTATACCAATTAATTCCTTTGCTGATTCCTTTACTCTATATTTTTTAGTAATTTTATTAGTAGTTGCCCTCAGGATTACAATTAACATCTTCACTTAGTTCACATTATTACTAATTTAGTTTCAATAGAATACAAAAAAATTTGCTCCACTATATCACCCACCTCCTTTGTCCTTTTATTATTATACAAATTACATATTATACATTATAAGCCTCTCAGCACAGTTTTATAATTATTGCTTTAGCTGTTGTCTTTTAAATTAGATAGCAGAAAAGGCTTACAAACAAAAACTACATTTATACTGTGTTTTATAATGACCTGTTGTCTTCATATGGATTCAAGTTACTGTCTATTGTCTGTTCATTTCAGCCTAAATGATTACTTTTAGTATTTCTTGTAGGGCAAGTATGCTAGTGATGAGTTCTCTCAACATTTATTTATTTGGAAATATGCTAATTTCTCCATTTTTGAAGGATAATTTTGTTTAACATTGAATTTTTGGTTGACAAAGCACATAAAATATGTCATCTTACTGTTTTCTGTCCTTCATTGTTTCTGATGAGATGTCAGTTGTTAATATTATTGAAGATCTCTTATTCATGATAAGTTGCTTTTCTCTGGCTAATTCCAAGATTCTCTTTGTTTTATCTCTCAACAGTTTGACTATGATGTATCTAGGTATGCACCTCTTTGAGTTTATTGTACTTGGAGTTAATTGAGCTTCTTGAATGTGCAGGATAATGTTTTTCATCAAATTTGGGACACTTGGGGCCCATTATTTAAAATATTCTTTATGTTTTTTTTCTCTCTCCTTTCCTCTTGGACTCTTATTTATGTTTGTTTGTATGCTTGATGGTGTCCCACACATCTCTGAAACATTATTCTTCATTCATGTTTCTTTCTTTTCCTCAGATTGGATAATCTCAATTGACTTTTTTTAAAATTCACTGATTCTTTTCCCACTCAAATCTCCTCTTGAGCTCTATTAATGAATTTTTATTTTTTAAATTTCTTTTCACATCTTTATTGGAGTATAAATGCTTTACAATGTTGTGTTACTTTCTGCTGTACAACAAAGTGAATCAGCTATATGTACACATATATCCCCATATCCCCTCCCTCTTGAGCCTCCCTCACACCCTCCCTATCCCATCTCTCTAGGTCATCACAAAGCATTGAGTTGATCTCCTTGTGTTATGCAGCAGCTCCTCACTAGCCATCCATTTTACATTTGATAGTGTGTATATATATATATATATATTTTATTGAATTATAGTTGATTTACAATATTGTGTTCATTTCTGGTGTACAGCAAAGTGATTCAGATATATATATATATATATATATGTTCTTTTTCATATTCTTTTCAATTATGGTTTATTACAGGATACTGAATATAGTTCCCTGTGCTATACAGTAGGACCTTGGTGTTTACTTTCTATATAGTAGTTTGTATCTGCTAATCCCAAATTCCTAATTTATCCCTCCCCCACCCCCTTTCCCCTTCAGTAACCATAAGTTTGTTTTCTATGTCTGTGAGTCTGTTTCTGTTTCATAAATAAGTTCATTTGTGTCATATTTTCATTTCCACATGTAAGTGATATCATATGGTATTTGTCTTTCTTTCTGACTTACTTCACTTAGTATGATAATCTCTAGGTCCATCCATGTTGCTGCAAATGGCATTATTTCATTTTTTTATGGCTGAGTAGTATTCTATTGTGTATATATACCACATCTTCTTTATCCATTCATTTGTTGATGGACATTAAGTTGCTTCCATATCTTGGCTATTGTTTTTAGTACTATAATGTGGCAACACTGGAAGACAGATTTTCTCTTCCTTAGAGTTCTTTTTGTTGCTGCTTTTTATTGTTTTCTAATTGCTGCTGCTGTTTATTTGTTTAGTGACTTTCCTTGTCTAATTCTGTAAACTATGTATTCTTTTTCATGTGTGGTTATTGATGTTTCTTCTTGATTAGCTCAACAGTCAGGTAATTATTAAACAGATTTCCTTAAATGCATGAAACTGATAAGTATCCCAGCTCTCTATGTGATGGGACATGCCTTTTAAGGCTCTGGCAGGAAATTTGTAATTCTGCTATAGTTTTCACTATCTGCTTATACAAAGCATCAAGGTCAGTTAGAGGTGAGAGGTTATGGCCTTCTATGGTCTTTTCTGGGCACATGGGCTTTTGAATTCCCAGGAATATGTCAGAGGTTTTCAATGCACCCTATGGACATCTCATTCTCCAATTTCTCTTTTTAAGTTTTTTTGTCAGCCTTTTGTTAGCCACAAATGGTACTACCAACACAGACAGCTGAAATGCTAAGCAATTACCACTGATTATTTTTGACAAACATCCTGGAGATAGGTCTGTTAACACAGAGTAAGCCCTGAATCAGGTCAAGTAAAGACAAACTCTGAGAGTACGGCCTTTCAGGAGTTGTCAGAATAAGTCAAATAGTGACTATTCACTGAAGATGGGGGTTTTAGGGGAACTCTGACCGTACAGAGTCAGAGTACAATGGCTGCTAGGCTACTACTTTTCACTGCTACTGATGTTGCAAGGATATTGGTTTTCAAGGTGATTGTGGAGCTGAGCAGATAGAGATGGGAATAGGGAAAGTAAAAACACCACAAGGCTTGTTGTTCTTACCATGATAACGCCATTTTCCTAAAATAACTCTCATCATATTGTTAATTTCCAGAGTGCTGAAAAAGTTTTTTTTTTTTTTACAAGTGTTATCACTACTTATTTAAAGAAGCATATTTTGGAGGTCTTTACTCCCCCATTCTGTAAATGCTACTTTATTTCACCTACTTTTGCAACATATCTTTTACTGCATTGCTGTGGTGCCAAATCCATTCTTGGATGTTTGGGGCCAAGTACCTATTTGGTTCTCTCAGGGTTGAAATATTCTGAACTTTATATTTTATACTTGAGTCCAGATTTCATTATCTTTTGGATCTAAGCTGGGTGATTGAAAAAACATGGAACCTTCTGAAGACATGTTTGGGAGAAGAGAAGATTGACAGCCCTATTTTCCTCAGCACTCTCTGTCATCTATGAACACCAGTTGATTCTTCTCAAAATGGCTTTTGCTGTGGTCCATTGATCCTGAATAGCCAGCTTGAGAACAAGATTAAGTTATGTTCTCTGGGATGAAATGACTTTCTCAAATAAAGAAAATCCAAGTTAGACCTGATTCTTTTCCCTCTTCCCTCTTCCCCAACCAGAATTTAAGGTATCAGGCCAAAGATAGGGCTCTAGTTATTTCAGGGCTGACATCACTGTCTCTGATTTTTGTGCCTAATTTGTAGTCTATCCATATTCTAAACTCTCTACTCTTCTTTCATTTTTCTTTCTACAATTATTTATTCAACATTTACCATGTGCCAGACATTTGGGCTGATCCCTGATGACATAAAAGTATATTAAACATATTATATTCTCTCTTCCCAACCTGAGTTAATATACGCTAGTCCTCTAACTGGCTCCCCCACTATCTTGCCCTGTAATCTTGTGGAAGTCCTTTCCCTTCTGATCCTCCTTATATTCCTCAAGTTTTATATGGCAGGCTTATATTAGGTATATTTAAGACCTTTTCCCCACATTGGATATATTACCTCTATACTCCCATTTTTCTCCTCTACTCCAAAAGTTCAACAGAATGAATGGTCAATCTTATTTTCAATGGTCAATCTTATTTCATTTAAGCTATCATTTATTAAACATATTCCAGGAACTAGGCCAAGCATTTTTATATTGGGTTATTTCATTATATATATATGTATATGTCTTACATTCATATAATACCTAGCCTTATACCAGATACTATTATTATTCCATTTTAATAGAAGAATAAACTAAAGTAGAATGCTTGACTTACTTGTCCAAGATCAGATGGCCAATAAGTAGTTGAGCTAATATTCAAACTCAGGAAGTCTAATTTCACAGTCTGTGGCATTATTTATTATAGAATACTATATTTCTATGAAAAAGTTATGAAGAACACAGTCACTGCAGTGACACTGTCAACATAGTGAAAAGGCAAACTATGGAATGGGAGAAAATATTTGCAAATTATATGTCTGTTAAAGGATTAATACCCAGAATATATAGAGAACTCCTAAAACTCAGCAACAACAAAAAACTTAACAACCCAATTCAAAAATGGACAAAGCACTTGAATAGGACTTCCTACTCCATGATTCCCCATCATCCTGCTTCTTTCCAATTTGGAGGCTATTTATAGTGTGAATTCTTAGAATTGTATCTTCCCAAATTTTTTCTTCAGTACTACTCCCAATGTTTGGGTGCAGGCAAGGCACCACACTATTCAGCTTGTTCTACGGAATCTTCTGTATTTGCCCTTGGCCACCACTTTTTGATTTGTAGTTTAGCATTATTATTCTTATTGCTGGCTGCAGCTTCTGATGATTATTTGGCTTTTTTTTTTGGCCATTTTTAAATAGTTTTTTTTAAAATTCTGTGGTTATTACTTTTTATCCCTTTTTTATTTATTCTGGGGGGAAAATTCCTGATCTAGCTTTATTCTACCTTCTTAACCTTAACATTTCCCTTATTTAATTTAAAATGTTCTTATTGTAATAAAATCCTATTCCTCAAGGATACATTTCTAATGTGTCTTAGAGGTATGTATATCATGAGGGTTTTTTTTTAACTTTTATTGACGTATAGTTGATTTAAAATGTTGTATTAGTTTCAGGTGTACAGCAAAGTGAATCAGTTGTACATATACACATATCCACTCTTGTTTATTTTCCCATATACATCATTACAGAATATTGAGTAGAGTTCCCTGTGCTATACAGTAGGTTCATACTAGTTATCTATTTTACATATAGTAGTGTGTATATGTCAATCCCAGTCTCCCAATTTATCCTCCCCTCTCCTTATCCCTTAATAATCATAAGTTTGTTTTCTACATCTGTAAAATTATTTCTGTTTTGTAGATAAGTTCATTTTTATCATTTTTTTAAGATTCCACATATAAACGATATCATATGATATTTTTCTTTCTCTGTCTGATGTACTTCACTCACTATGACAATTTCTAGGTCCATCCACGTTGCTGCAAATGGCATTCTTTCGTTCTTTTTTATGGCTGAGTAATATTCCATTGTATATATGTACCATATCTTCTTTATCCATTCCTCTGTTGATGAACATTTAGGTTGCTTCCATGCCCTGGCTATTGTAAGCAGTGCTGCAATGAACATTGGGGTGCATGTATCTTTTTGAATTATGGTTTTCTCAGGGTATATGCCTAGGAGTGGGATTGCTTGGTCATATGGTAGTTCTATTTTTAGTTTTTTAAGGAACCTCTAAAATGTTCTCCATAGTGGCTGTACCAGTTTACATTTCCACCAACAGTGTAGGAGGGTTCCCTTTTCTCCACACCATCTCCAGCATTTATTTTTTGTAGATTTTTTGATGATGGCCATTCTGACTGGTGTGAGGTGATACTTCATTGTAGTTTTGATTTGCATTTCTCTAATAATTAGTGATGTTGAGCATCTTTTCATATGCCTTTTGGCCATCTGTATGTCTTCTTTGGAGAAATGTCTATTTAGATCTTCCACCCGTTTTTTGATTGGGTTGTTTGTTTTTTTGTTATTGAGCTGCATGAGCTGTTTGTATATTTTGGAGATGAATCCCTTGCCAGTTGCTTTGTTTGCAAATATTTTCTCCCATTCTGAGGGTTGTCTTTTCATCTTGTTTATGGTTTCCTTTGCTGTGCAAAAGCTTTTAAGTTTAATTAGGTCCCATTTGTTTATTTTTGTTTTTATTTTCATTAATCAAGAAGGTGGATCAAAAAAGATTTTTCTGTGATTTATGTAAAAGAGTGTTCTATGTATTTCTCTAAGAGTTTTATAATATCTGGCCTTACATTTAAGTCTTTAATCCATTTTGAGTTTATTTTTGTGCATGGTGTTAGGAAGTATTCTAATTTCATTCATTTACATGTAGCTGTCCAGTTTTCCCAGCACCATTTATTGAAGAGACTATCTTGTCTCCATTGTGTATTCTTGCCTCCTTTGTCATAGATTAGGTGACCATAGGTGCGTGTGTTTGTATCTGGACTGTCTATCCTGTTCCATTGATCTATATTTCTGTTTTTGTACCAGTACAATACTGTTTTGATGACTGTAGCTTTGTAGTATAGTCTGCAGTCAGGAATCCTGATTCCTCCAGCTCCATTTTTCTTTCTCAAGGTTGCTTTGGCTATTCAGGGTCTTTTGTATTTCCAATACAAATTGTTACATTTTTTGTTCTAATTCTGTGAAAATGCTATTGGTAATTTGATAAGGATTGTATTGAATTTGTAGATTGCTTTGGATAGTGTAGTCATTTTCAAAATATTGATTCTTCCAATGCAAGAACATGTGTATGTCATCTTTTATTTCTTTCATCAGCATTTTATAGTTTTCTTAGTATAGGTCTTTGCCTCCTTAGGTAGGTTGATTCCTAGGTATTTTATTCTTTTTGATGCAATGGTAAACGGTATTGTTTCCTTGTTTCTCTTTCTGATCTTCTGTTGTTAGTGTATAGGAATGCAAGAGATTTCTGTGTATTAATTTTTGTCTCCTGCAACTTTACCAAATTCATAGATGGGCTCTAGTAGTTTTCTGGTAGCATCTTTAGGATTTTCTGTATATAGAATTATGTCATCTGCAAAGAGTGACAGTTTTACTTCTTCTTTTCCAATTCGGATTCCTTTTATTTCTTTTTCTTCTCTGATTGCCGTGACTAGGATTTCCAAAACTATGTAGAACAATAGTGGTAAGAGTGGACATCCTTGTCTTGTTCCTAATCTTAGAGGAAATGCTTTCAGTTTTTCACCATTGAGAATGATGTTTGCTGTGGGTTTGTCATATATGGCCTTTATAATGTTAATGTAGGTTCCCTCTATGACCACTTTCTCGAGTTTTTAATCATAAATGGTGTTCAATTTTGTCAAAAGCTTTTTCTGCATCTATTGAGATGATCATATGGTTTTTATTCTTTAATTCGTTAATATGGTGTATCACACTTATTGATTTGCAGATATTGAAAAATCCTTGTATCCCTGGGATAAATCCCACTTGATCATGGTGTATGATCCTTTTAATATGTTGTTGGATTCTGTTTGCTAATATTTTGTTGAGGATTTTTGTGTCTAAGTTCATCAGTGATATTGACCTGTAATTTTCTTTTTTTGTGATATCTTTTTCTGGTTTTGGTATCAGGGTGATGGTGGCCTCATAGAATGAGCTTGGGAGTGTTCCTTCCTCTGTGATTTTTTTGGAAGAGTTTCAGAAGAGTAGCTGTTAACTCTTCTTTAAATGTTTGATACAATTTGCCTGTGAAGCCATCTCGCCTGAACTTTGGTTTGTTGGAAGATTTTTAAACACATTTTCAATTTCAGTACTTGTTATTGGTCTGTTCATGTTTTCCGTTTCTTCCTGGTTCAGTCTTGGAAGGTTGTTTCTAAGAACTTGTCCATTTCTTTTTTAAAGAAAAAATCTTCTTCTTGTCCATAAATTTTTGTAAATTTATCGAGGCTTGATTTGGACCCAAGATGTGATCTATCCTGGAGAATGTTCCATGTGTACTTGAGACGAAAGTGTATTCTGCTGCTTTCCAATGGAATGTCCTATAAATATCAATTAAATCTATCTGGTCTTATGGATCATTTAAGGCTTGTGTTTCCTTATTAATTTTTTTGTCTGGATGATCTGTCCATTGGTATAAACGGGGTGTTAAAGTCTCCCATTATTATTGTGTTACTGTCGATTTCCCCTTTTATGCCTGTTAGCATTTGCCTTATATATTGAGGTGCTCTTATCTTGTGTGCATATATATTTACCATTGTTATATTTTCTTCTTGGATTGATTCCTTGATCATTATATATTGTCCTTCCTTGTCTCTTGTAACAGTCTTTATTTTAAAGTCTATTTTGTCTGATATGAGTATTGCTACTCCAGCTTTCTTTTGATTTCCATTTGCATGGAATATCTTTTTCCATCCCCTCACTTTCAGTCTGTATGTGTCCCTAGGTCTGAAATGGGTATCTTGTAGACAGCATATATACGGGTCTTGTTTTTGTATCCATTCAGGCAGTCTATGTCTTTTGGTTGGAGCATTTAATCCATTTATACTTAAGGTAATTATCAATATGTATTTCCTATTACCATTTTCTTAATTGTTTTGGACTTGTTTTTGTAGGTCTTTTTTCTTCCCTTCCTCTTTTGTTCTCTTCTCTTGTGGTTTGATGACCATCTTTAGTGTTGTGTTTGGGTTGTTTTTTCTTTTTTGTGAGTGTATCTATTGTACTTTTTTGGTTTGCATTTCCCATGAAGTTTTGATAAAGCAGTCTATATATATACAAGTTTTTTTTACCTTGCTGGTCTCTTAATTTCAAATGCAATTCCCATTTCCTGCATTTCATACCTTCTTAACATTGACATTTCCCTTATTTAATTTAAAATGTCCTTATTGTATTAAAATCCTGTTCCTCAAGCTTACATTCCTAATGTGTCTTAGAGGTGTGTATACTATGAGTTTTTAAAAAAATTAATTAAGTCTTTGGGTAGGCACTTAACTAGTGGAAAATATTGTGTTTAGATTCTTAGGTTCAAGCTCTTGTTCTTCAAATATGCAATCTAGGAAAGTCACTTATTTTCTCTGAATTTTGTTTTTTTCATAAGCAATTAAGAAATACCTGTTTTCCACCTCATGTTTTTTGAGAGAATCAAGTGAGATATTGTAAATGGAATTCCCTTGTAGATTCTCTAACGTATAAATTACAGGAATTGTGATGATGATAAGATGATGGTGCTGATAATGACGATGAATTGCTTTTTAATAATAAGGAGTGAAAAAGCTCAAGGGATTACATTGAATTGTTCCTGGCTTATTGACACTTATCATGACAGTGTGACCCCATGGATTTCCATGGAGGGAAATCTTAAGTGTTGGGGAACTTCCTCTCATCTTAGTGGCAAGATCTGGTAAAATATAAGAAACAAATGAGAAACTCAAGATGTCTGCATTTTCAAAAAGCAAAACCACAGTTTATTTTCAATTAAATTATTTTCAGTCATATGCAATTACCAAATGCAGTTAGGCCATTCATTATGGAGAGAAGAAAAATGCAGCATCACTTGTGTTATTTTTAGTGACAGGAGAGTAACTGAATGCAAAGTGCCATGTTACTTTTCTCCTAGTTTTTGTGTCTATGAGTTAATTTTCACAGTTGAAAAGAAACTGTGCTCTCTTTCATGCGGGTTATATTTTCGCAAGTTTCTAGGCTTGTACTGGAGTACAGTTCATCCATCTTCCATGACACTCCAACCTGACTGCTTCTCTGATACCAATATCTGGGGTTCTCTGTAAAATATAGAAGGCAGTCTCCTTGGAAAATTAAGACTAATTTTTCACAGCATTGGTGAAAATTCAAATAACAGTGGATAAATATCAACTTTCTGAAATACTATAGAAGATAAAATTTTCCAGTTATACTCCTGAGACCCACATTATAATTCCTCCACTTTCTTAGTGACTTTAGCAAACTACATTTTCCTCATCTATAAAATGGAAATATATAGAACCTATCACATAGGGTTATTGTAAGTATTCAATGTGTTCATATAGCTAAATAACAAGAGCATGGTACCTAATAAGCTTTCAGTCTATAGTATTGACTACGAGATAGTAATAATGGTGTTTAAGCTTCATTTACTTTTCTACTTATTCATTACACAGACATCTTGTTGAGTGATTTCTATGTGTCAAAAATGAGGTTAGAGGAAGTGGAAGTGGAACGATTTGTCCTCCTCGCTCAACTTCTTATAACCACATCCAAGGTATACCAGTTCTAATCCTAAACATTTTGAAGTTCTATTTCTCTTCTATTTAATCCCTTCACCAACCCCCGAATCTTTATTTCTTTATATCTTTCCTGGAGTATTTCCAGAGACTCTTAATTGGCCTTCTTGACTCTTGCCTGACACCTTCCAATACAACCTCCACTCTGATGCACAAGAGAACATTCTAAAACATGTCTCATTCTGTTACTCTCTTACTTACACATTTGGTTTCTCTACGTCATCTAGAATACAGCACAAACTCTAGATCCTGAATAGATATCAATGTCATGATATCTGATGACTCTCTCTCCAGTCCTATTTTTGATCACATTTCCTTATATGCATCCTATCCCATCAGCTTTACTTAAATACTTAACACTTAGAAATGTATTATGTACTCTCATTTCCCAGTGTTTATGAAGACTAGTCCTCTTGCCTGGAAAATGCTTTCTTGAGCACAATCCATTTTCAGACTAAATTAGTTTTTCTACCTTGCATGCCCTCTCCACTATGTAGGTCTAATTTGAGCATTTAACACTTTGTATTGGGTCTGTTTATTTTTAAGCCTCCCAAGCTAGATTGCAAATTATTTGAAGTTTCTTACTGTTATTGTATCACTGTCAATTTCTCCCTTTACTTCTGTTAATGTTTGTTTTATCTATTTAGGTGCTCCTGTATTTGGTGCATGTATGTTAACAAATGTTATATCCTCTTCTTGTATTGATCCCTTTATCATTATATAATGTCCCTCTTTGTCTTTTGTTATATACTTTGTTTTAAAAGTATATTTTGTGAGATATGAGTATTGCTACTCTACTTTCTTGTTTCCATTTGTGTGAAATGTCTTATTTTCATCCCCTCACTTTGTCTGTGTGTGTCTTTAGCTCTGAAGTGAGTCTCTTGTAAGCAGCATATAGATTTTTTTTTTTTTTTTTAGTCTAAAAATACACTCTGTCTTTGATTGGAACATTTAGTCCATATATGTTTAAAGTGATTATTTCTGTTTTGTAAATAAGTTCATTTGTATCATTGTTTTAAGATTCCTCATATAAGGGATATCATATGATATTTCTCTTTCTCTGTCTGAACTACTTCACTCAGTATGACAATCTCTAGGTCCATCCACATTGCTGCAAATGGCATTCTTTCATTTTTTATGGCTGAGTAATATTCCATTGTATATATGTACCATATCTTCTTTATCCATTTCTCTATTGATGGCCATTTAGGTTGCTTCCATGCCCTAGTTATTGTAAGCAGTGCTGCAATGAACACTGCGGTGTATGTATCTTTTCAAATTATGGTTTTTCTCAAGGTATATGCCTAGGAGTGGGATTGCTGGGTAATAAGGTAGTTCTATTTTTAGTGTTTTTAAAGAACCTTTATAATGTTCTCCATAGTGGCTGTACCAGTTTACATTTCCACCAACAGTGTAGGAGGGTTCCCTTTTCTCCACACCCTCTTCAGCATTTATTTTTTGTACACTTTTTGATCATGGCCATTATGACTGGTGTGAGGTGATATCTCATTGTAGTTCTGATTTGCATTTCTATAATAGCAATTTTGAACATCTTTTCATGTGCCTTTTGGCCATCTGTATGTCTTCTTTGGAGAAATGTCTATTTAGGTCTTCTGCCCATTTTTCGATTGGGTTGTTTGTTTTGATGGTATTAAGCCACATGAGCTGTTTGTATATTTTGGAGATGAATCCCTTGCCAGTTGCTTTGTTTGCAAATATTTTCTCCCATTCTGTGGGTTGTCTTTTCATTTTGTTTATGGTTTCTTTTGCTGTGCAAAAGCTTTTAAGTTTAATTAGGTCCCATTTATTTATTTTTGTTTTCATTTCCATTACTCTGGGAGATGGCTTGAAAAAGATATTGCTGCGATTTATGTCAGAGAGTGTTCTGCCTATGTTTTCCTCTAAGTGTTTTATAGTGTCTGGTCTCATATTTAGGTCTTAATCCATTTTGAGTTTATTTTTGTGTATGGTGCTAAAGAATGTTTTTTTTTTTTTTTTTTATTAATTAATTTATTTATTTTTGTCTGTATTGGGTCTTCGGTTCGTGCGAGGGCTTTCTCCAGTTGCGGCAAGCGGGGGCCACTCTTCATCGCGGTGCGGGGACCGCTCTTCATCGCGGTGCGCGGGCCTTTCTCCATCGCGGCCCCTCCCATTGCGGGGCACAGGCTCCAGACGCGCAGGCTCAGCAATTGTGGCTCACGGGCCCAGCTGCTCCGTGGCATGTGGGATCTTCCCAGACCAGGGCTCGAACCCGTGTCCCCTGCATTAGCAGGCAGATTCTCAACCACTGCGCCACCAGGGAAGCCCCTAAAGAATGTTTTAATTTCAATTTTTTACATGTAGCTGTCCAGTTTTCCCAGCACCATTTGTTGAAGAGACTGCCTTTCCTCCATAGTATAATCTAGCCTCCTTTGTCATAGATAAATTGACTATAGGTGCATGTGTTTATTTCTGAAGTGCTGGGGGGAGGGATTGTTAGGGAGTTTGGGACTGACATGTACACACTGCTATATTTAAAAAGGATAACCAACAAGTACCTACTGTATAGCACTGGGAACTGTGCTCAGTATTCTGTAACAACCTATTTGGGAAAAGAATTTGAAAAAGAATAGATACATGTACGTGTATAACTGAATCACTTTGTTGTACACCTGAAGTTAACACAACATTGTTAATCAACTATACTCTAATATAAAATAAAAAGTTAAAAAAATAAAGTGATTATTGGTAGATATGTCTTTACTGCCATTTTGTTACTTGTATTCTGGTTGTTTTTATGGTTCTTCTGTTATTATCTTCTTCTTTTAGTTTCTTCCCTTGCGTTTGGATGATTTTCTTCAGTTATATGTTTGTTTTCCTTTCTCTCTAGTTTTTGTGTATTCTAATATAGGATTTGATTGTTGGTTACCATGAGGTACATATATGTTGACCTATAACTACATCTACTTATTTCAAACAGGTAGTCATTTAAGTTCAGGCACATTCTAAAAGATCTACATCTTTCACTCCTGTCCCCTACATTTTAGGTTTTGATGTCATATTTTACACCTTCATGTTTATCCATTTACTGCTTATTATAGTTATTGTTGATTTTACAATCTTGTGTCTTCATAATAACTTATTGAAGTAGTTGATCCTCAGCTTTTACTATATATTTGCCTTTACTAGTGGAATTTTCCCTTTCCTATATATATTTACTTCGTGTTATAGCCTTTTCTTTTCCACTTAGAGAAGACTCTTTAACATTTCTTTTAAGGTAGGTTTCATATAAAACTCTCAGTTTTTGCATGTCTGAGAAATTCTTTACCTCTCCTTCAGTTCTAAATGATAATCCTGCTAGGTAGGTTATCCTAGGTTGCAGGTTCTTCCCTTTCAGCACTTTGAATATATCATGTCACTCACTTCTCTCTATAGATTACAACACTTCTGCAGAAAAATCAGCTGATAGCTTTATGCTATCAGCTTGCATATGACTTTGTATTTCTTTTGCTGCCTTTAGAATTCTCTCTTTATTTTAACTTTTTCCATTTTAATTATGATATGTCTTGTTGTGGGTCTGTTTGGGTTCATCTTTCTTAGGACCTTCTGTGCATCCTGTAACTGGATATCTGTTTCGTTCTTCAGGTTTGGATAATTTTTAGCCATTCTCGTTTGACCCCCTTTCCTTGCTCCCTTCTCCTTCTGGGGCCCCTGTAATTTGAATATTGGTATGCTTAATGTTGTCCCAGATATCACTTAAACTGTTCTCCTTTTTAAAATTTGTTTTTCTTTTTGCTGTTCTGATTAGATGATGTCCATTATTCTATCTTCCAGGTCACTTATGCATTCTTCTGCATCACCTAGTAGGCTGTTAATCCCTTCTAGTGTATTTTTTCATTTCATTTATTGTATTATTTAGCTCTGACTGGTTATTTTTCATATTTTTATTTCCCTGTTAAAATTCTCACTGTATTCATCTATTCTTTTCCCTAATTCAGTTAGCATTCTTATTACTAACGTTTTTAACTATTTATCTGGTAAATTGTTTATTTCCGTTTCATTATTTTATTTCAGGTTTTTTGTTGTTGTTGTTCTTTCAACTGAAATGAATTCCTCGGTATTCTCATTTTGCTTAAATTTCTTTGTCTCTATGAAATTAGATGAAACACTTGCCCTTTGAGGTCTTGAAGGGGTGTCCTTCTTTGGGAGCTTTTCTATCCAGGGTGTATTTGCCCACTGGCTTTGGTGGGAGAGCTGGATCTGACATGAACACAAGTCACATTTTTCCCCAGGGTGTGCAAGCAGCTATTACCTTGGTAGGATGTGGTGCTGGGGATGGAGGGACAAGGGCCAGATTTAGGCATGAGCTGGGACTTCTTTTCTGCTCAGTGGCTGTCACTCTTTATCATGCTGGCGTTAGGTTCCAAGTTGCTGGAGCAGAAGTCCTGAGGGTTGTGTCCATGCTGACTTTGTTCCCTTTAAGTGTGTACTCTCCCCCATCCCAGCACCATCATCCTTGCCCCAGAGCAGAGCTGGTGCATGTGGGGCTGGTATGGGTGCTAGGCATGTGTGTGGGTGTGCGCCAGGGCTGCAGTCAGTGACTCAAACTATTTCTGATGCACTGTCTGAGTAAGCACCAGTAGTGGTTGCCTCTGTCCTGATCAGACATTGCTCTGGGTCTGAGCTGGCTGTTTCTCTCCCTGCTGAGCTCTCCCTTTGTCTGCTGCTGCTCTCACTCTGGTGTGCAGCTAAGCCACAGAGAAGGCAGGGCCAGTGCTGGCACTTGACATGGGTCTGGGCATGAACTATGATGGTTTAGTTGCAGTCAGAAACCCAGGCTACTTTTGATGCACTGCCTGTGTAAGTGCCATAGTGGCTGCCCCTGCCCTGCTCAGAGATTGCTCTGAGTCTGAGTCACCTTTGTGCCTCACAGCAGAGTTCTCCCCTTGGCCACCACAGCCCTTGCCCCAGGGTGGAGCTGCATTGTGAAGCAAGCAGCGCCTGAGCAGTCACTTGGCTCCGGCTGAGGCCCATGCCAGGGCAGTCACAGGAAACAGACCAGCTCTTGTGCTGTTTCAATTCGCCCTCTCTGCCCTGTTGGAGGAGTAAGCAATCATGTGCACACTTCTCATGAGCAGATTTCAGGCTTCCCACAGCCCTTATGTTAATCCCACAGGCCCTCCAACCAACCAAGACGACTCATCTTCTCAGCATCAGATCACAGGGCTGGGGCACCCATATGTAGCTCAAACTGCTCATTCCCCAGGGAGGATCTCCACCCGTGAAATCCCCCTCCTCTTCTGAGTCCCCTCCTAGTGGCACAGGCCCCGACCTGATCATTTCTCTTCCCTTCCTACTAGATTCCCCATGGATCTTTCTAACAGCCTTGGTTGTACAGGAGTCTTCCTGCCAGTCTCCAGTTAGTTTTCAGTGAGAATTGTTCCACAGGTAGATGTCTTTTAGATGTGTTCATGGGGAGAGGTAATTTCCATGTCCTCCTACTCTGCCATCTTGATCCCTTCCTATAAACTTATACAGTGTTACATGCCAATATATCTCAATAAAACTGGGAGAAGTGGGAAGAAAAGCAAGTCTCAGCAATTGCAAATCTGACACTAAAACTAGAAAGTCTCTGATTTAGGACCATAGTATCTGACATTTCTCTCAATCTGGCTTTGACTCTCTTTAGAATCTGTCTTGTTTCTTCATCTTCCCTAGCTGGATTGGGTATCACATTACTTGGATTGAAAAAGGATGATAAACCTGTTACTACTCAAAAAGAAATTGCATTTAAAACCATAATTTATAAAATTCTGCTGGACAAGTTTTACCAACAATAACAAAGGTATAAAATACAAATGTGAAGCTTCTCTCTGTCATTAGACAGCTACCCTAATATCATACAAATGTCACTAGACAACAGATTTATGTATAATAGAGAAATGAAAATATATAGAAGTATAAATGTACATATATATTCAATCATATATATATATATATGATTGAAATGATTTTCTTGGCAGATAAGTAATAGGCTTAAAATTAAATCATAATTCATTAGGTAATTTTAGTAAGATTCTCTGCTCACTGCCAAATTGTTCATAAATTCCTACTGGAATCAATTACTTAATATTACTGCCTTATATCAACTGCACAATTTCTATTCTTTTCCAAAATATAATATTTCAAAAAAGGAAAGTTCAACATCTCAAGTCAACTGTGGCTCACATATATATCTAATAGTAATTTCCTAAATTTGTATTTGGGCTCAACATATTACAAAGTGCTTTAAGGTTAAATCTCATTTGTTTTTTGCAGGGGTAGGTACCCTTGCTTCACCAACTTGGGAAGTCTTAATGGCTAACATGAACTTATTGGCCAAAATGTTTTGGTAAATTGGGTTGTAATAATTCATTTATTCTGCTGTATGAAAGGATATTTTCCATCAATTACTCTACATTTTCCTTAATCTATGTCTCTGAGCTCTTATACATGCTAGATATTATCATTATAAAAGAATATGGATTTAACAAGTAGTTGGTTGATTAATGTCTGTTTCTTTTGTTTGCATTTAATGGGGCTAGTGTTGCATAATTTCTCCTTGGACAAAACCTCTGAATTAACATCTATGTATATTAATCTTGCTAAGGCTTAGTTCTCTCACTTGTAAAATGGGTAAATAAATAGTACATAACACATAGTGTTTATTTTATGATTTAATTATATAATCTATGTGAATTCTGAGCACAGTGCTAACTAAAATTGAGCAAAAGAAAGAAAAAAGAGAAATGGTGGCTACTGTTCTCTTTCAGCAAATGGATTGGTTCCAATCACTTCAGTCATTTTGCTGTTTACTTGAGAAAAATTGTATAAATTAAAAGAAACATATATTTACATCTCAAAGTTAAATGTGAGTGGATACTCGGGGACAGTCTAGTGACTTCTCTAGACAGCTTTTTAACTTTGTCTTCCAAAGGGCTATCTATTGGCCTGGCAGCTCAATCATCGAAAGGCATAATTAGGTGTGGAGACACTGGAAGGCAAGTAAGTGGGCTGTACAGTGGCTCTCAGGAGCAGAGATGAGGTAACACTGCCATGTTTGTTTGTGGACACTTTGTTAACCACAATCTTCGTGGCTATTTGTATAGCGTGTTCCCTGAAGGTAATAAGTGATGAAAAACATGGAATGTGGGGTCATAATCACTTGGGTACAAATCCAAGTTTCTTATTATCTGTTTGATTTCAGACAAGATACTTAATGCCTTTGGTCTGTTTCCTCATCTATAAAATGGAGATAATAACACAGTTGAATTTCACAAAGATTCATTACATAAAATCTACACTAAAATATACATTATCTCTTGCACATAATGGCTGTTCCCCTGATGTTAGTCCCTTTCCTTTCTCAGATTAATCCTCATGATCCCTTCCCTCCCCTCCTTCCACACCTATCAAATTGCCTTTATAATCTGGCTCATAGTAGCTCAGCCTCATTACTTGGTCCCAATACCTCTACTGCATATCTGTGTATTATAAAGAGGAAAGTAAACTACATACACACAATGAAACTGGCAAAGATGGGGAACTTTGTAGTCAGATACATTTATGTTCACGTCCTGGCACCACCACTACCAGCTCTAGATTCCTAAGAAAATTATTTCACATGGCTAAATCTCAGTTTCATTATCTTTAAAATGATTTATGTGAACTTACTTTCTTGTGTTGTTGGTAAAATTGGAAATAGTACATGTAAAAAACCGGGAATAAAGCAGACTATAACAGCTATCTCTGACCTTCTTACTTTGTTTCCCCTATGATAGGTAGATTTATATATAGATATCAAAATAATACATGCTTGAATGGCAAAATAGATCCAAAGACCAACTCAGGAGGTGAGGGCAGCTTGGACGGGTTGGTGAAGGGATTCATAGCAGGATGGAGTTTTGGCTTAAAACAGTGTGTGGTGTTGGATCAAGTCAATCAGTGTAACATGTGGGATAGCCTGGAGCTTTGATGGTGCCTTAAAACAGCTGTTAAAGTGCGTTCTCTTTTTTTAAACATCAACTGGAATTATTTAGCCAGGCAGTGTTTGCATTAACCAAAAAGCAGCCCTGCCTGCAGAGCAACTATTAATTGGATTAGATGCAATCTAGCCATCAAGTCTTGATTTATTATGCATGTAAGTCAAATGGCTTAGCAGGACAGACAGGCAGACGTTGTGAAAAATAAATGGGTAGAGTTTGACCAACAAATATTTTATCCCCCAAAATGTGGGTGTCTTGTTTGTAGACCATTCATTCATCCATACATTAAACAAATATTTCTAGGGTGCCTGATATGTGTCAAACTCTAAAATGGGCTCTGAGGCCCCAAACATGATGAAGATAGAGACCTGGCCCTGAAGGATTCCAAAGTCATGTCGTGGTGTCAGGTTTATAAACAGACAATTATAGTACAAAGAGATGAGTGCAATGTTTGATACATGCCCAGGTGTTTTAGAAGTACAATGAAATTCCTGATTCATCTTTGGAGGGTTGGAGAAGATCTGGGAACTAAATCTTGAGTATTAGAAGACAGTTAAGAGTCAGGAAAGCCAAGCAGAGAGTGAAGGCATTCTAGGCAGAGGGGATACCATGAGCAAAATTACAGTGGCATGTAATATGTGTGCATGGAAAATATTTGTTGTTGTGAGCACATGAATGCAAAGAGTAAAGAGCAATACGTATAGAAGTCGGTATATTAGACAATCTTGGAGGGTTTTGTAGACTGGGTAAAGGATCTTAGAAATTACACTGTAGGAATATTTAGAATTTTTCAAGCTGGTTTTGCATTTTAGAACATTTTGGTGGTGGATATATGAGAAATGCATTTGAGGGAGAATAAAATAATGGTTATTATTTTGGTACAGGTGAGAGATGATAAGAGTGAACTACTGGCAGTGGAAGTAGAAATGCATAGAAAGATTCTGATTCAAAAGAGATTTAGACAAGGAAATCCTGAGGGATTTAGTGATTTATTAGATGATAGGATTGAGAACAAGACAGAAGTATGCATGACTCTCAGTTCCTAGATTTAGTGACCAATCACTTGTGTAATTGCTTATTCTATATCTGTTCATTCTAAATATTATGTCATAAACTTCATGACAGCAAGAACTAGATCTGTTTCTCTCTTGACATATTAAGAGAATTTTGCATAGTTCCTAACACATGTGGATGCTCAATAAATGTTTGCTGAATCAGTGTATCATAGAAAATGAAGGATGATTAAATGGTTAGAGGGGAAAATGATGAACTCCACATTGGATGTGTTGGTTTGCAAATTTAAATGAAACACGAAGACAGAGATAAATAGCAGGTGTGTGTGTATAATTAGGAATAACCAGGTCAGGAATCACTGAAATTCCCTGTCTGATGATTAGGAGCCTCTTACACAGGTAGATCTCTTCTTTATTGGTGATCAGTTGAATACATTTCCTGGTTGGTCAATTGATTTTTTTCCATTTGATTCATTTCTGAACAGAAACATTTCTTTAGTGCTTGGGCTAAATGAGATTTTCAACTATACTGCATTAGATTCCCGCTCTATGAAAAACTGTACAATCTAGGGATTAAGTCTCAGTTCCAGAGGTTTGGTCATGTATTTTAATTTACGTCAGGAATGCTCTAGGTTAGTCCTGAAAGAAAAAGAAAAAAAAAAAAAAAAGATATCTTCCCCAGATAGGTAGGGAATAACAGGTTGAAAAGAAAAATAACTGAATTGGAAACTGACCAAGGCTGATGACTTCATGGCAAATGGTAATTTGCATTGTACCCAAGAAAAGCTGTAAATAGAGATATTTGAAGCCACAGAAACCTGACAAATAATGCCTGACCACATTGCCAAATCCTGACATTAGGACAACGAGGCTACAAAATCAGATATGAGCTAAGTCTGAGGTCATCATCAAAGAAGTTACATCTGCAGTGCTAAGTTCACCCTACAGGCAAGGGCTGTAATTGATTAGTGATGTCTGTCATGGGCATAGGAGAGGGATTGATAATACTTGAGTCAGGTATTTGCTATTACTAATGTAGACAAAAGCCATGTGAAGATAGATAGATAGAAGAAATCACTGAAGCACAGGAAAGGCCTTAAAAGGCATTTGATGGTGGGATATACTTCACAATATGCATGCCAGGTAGACATTCCCTGGAGTCCTCTAAAAATGGAAGCACTACGCTTAAATGGCTGATTTTTATTTTTGAAAATTTGACCATTAGAAAGATTTTCTTTAAGGGAAAGCAGGCTTATTTTAACCTTTATTGTCGCAAGTTATTTTGATGACACAAAGTAAGCTTAATCTTTAAGATGAAATAATATCCACAAGAATAAGCCCAGAGGTAACTGAATTATTTGAATTTTCTCTTTGAAAAATAGAAAATATTTAATCAAAATAATCCTATGTTGACTAGGTAATCAGAGCCATAGTCTTATCTCCTGCTTCCTCATTGACCAATGTCTATAGTTTCTGGGGGAAATAGTTTCCTGTTTTCAGAGACCTCTATTTAAAGTGATCCTGGGGTCTCCTTCAGTTGTTCATTTAAGGGTTTTTTTTTTTTTTACCAATCCACATTTATGGAGATGTACTATGTGCTCAGTATTGGACTTAGTTTTAAAAGAAATGTGTCTCACTGTCCCTGCCTTCATGAAGCTTTTCATATACCAGACAATGTCATTACCTTCTCTTCCTTTATCTGGTGCTTTCCTAATCAGCAGCCCATTATTTACAGATTAGGAGGTTCCCAAATTGCAAGACCTAAGGGAGTTGTCCTCAGAAAAGACCCTAAAAAATTATCTTATTTCCACATAAAGTCAACAAATTTATTCAGGAGTATAGCTGGGTTCTCTCCTCCTACTCATTTTCCTTTGATCCCAAAGAGGAATCCATTAAGCGCTTGATTTCACAATGACTGACACTCTTGATAAGGTGGCAACCATAAGCATTTCCTTATTAAAAGGGAGTTGTTTTATAACATGTGACCCAGTTTTCTCCTGATCATGGCTGATAGGCCCAGAAGTGGCCATCTAACCCAAAGAAAGACAATTGATAGGCTCACCATATATACACTGGTACAAAAGCTCTGTCTGATAATGATGACTTCATGGGCCAAATAGATTTCTTTGGGCATCTGAGCTGTAAACATGAGGAGATGGTTGTTTAGTTGATTCTGGTAGAAGAGAAAAAGGGAATACATCATGAAAAGTAGACACAGGAAAAGAACTTAGTCATATTAGTGGCAGAGAGCCCCAACATAAGAGTGAATTGATGCCTGCTTTTAAAGGGAGAAGATCTACTGAAGGGACCCCTTGAGTTACTAAAGGTGTCATCTGACTACTGGAGTTATTATTCTGTCTTAAATATAGCCCTATTTTTATGAGGCTCAGACATATGTTTGATGCTCCTGTTACCTATATTCCATTCGTATACTTACAAAAGGCATCCACATTCATACCAACTTTTGAAACAAATGAGTCTATTTCGTATCTGGCCACAAAAATTTATCTAAGGCACATTTACACTCAGTTTCTCTTAGGCACATCTACTCCACGCATGATGGGCAGTAACTCATCGTGCAGCATCTTGTGAAATTCCAGTAAGAGAAGAGTCCTACACACAGCACCATGCCCTAAGGAGTGACAGTGACAAATGACTGTACCCAAAGAAGAACAATAAAAACTGTGATCCATCTCATATAAAGAACATCTGAAGTCTCTTGACATGATAAGCTTAAGAAAATAAAATGCTTAGGAGCCAATGCAGCTAACTTCAAATATATAAAGAGTAAATATAAAAATGGAGCCTCAGACTTGTATTATATGTGTAAAAGGAGAAGAAATAAGATTAATGTGTGGAGACACATGAAGATGGATTTTATTTAAATACAAGTATTGTGACCATTTCAACATCATTACCTACCTCAGTCTGCCCCCATCCATGCCAGGCCCTCCCAAAAAAAATGGACTAGCTGCTTGAGTTAGTAAGTTCTCTTCTCCATCACTTGAAGAGTTTGAAAGAGGCTGGGTGTCTATTTTTCACACTGGAGTGGTTGTTTCTGCATGATTGAGAATTTGAAAGAGATAAGTGACAAGGTTGCTTCTAATCCATGACTCCATATCAAATGGCTTCTAGTTTTTAAAACTAAGAATTGACCTCAGGAAGAGATTTTCTATTTTAAAGCTACCAGGTAAAATAAAAGCAGTAATTCTACTGGAAAAGTTGGACACCAACAGTAATCCATAGACAGAAAACCAGGTACTACTTAAAGAAAATGCCCCACTGGAATAAGGTCATGCGTCTCTAACTGTGATTTACACAGATGGTTTTAATTTTTAACAGATCTTGAAAGATTAAAAGAATCTACATTAGGATCAAGAAAGTGCCAGAAAAACTTCCTTTAGAATTTCACCTTTGTTGGAGATGGAAAAGTATTGGGTTTAATCTATAAATTTTGGGGGTTTTTGTAATTCAAATTTATATTCCAAAAACAGTGTGTTTGATAGATTACTTTTAATCTAGCAAGGTCTAAAGAGCTCTATTGATTGTAGCTTTATGAAACAAGCATTAGATTAGGAAGGACAACTTCAGTTGTAGAAGTTTTGGGATAATTTTAATGTAATCATTCAGTTGCTGAATAAAAAAATTAACCATGTTTATTAAGGAAAATGGTTATTGAAAATATAGAATAGTAGAAAAGAATAGAGAATTTAAGAATTTTTATTTGAGTAGAATGTAGCAATGAACAGGAAAAAAAAAAAACCAAATAAGACCCAAGTCATAAATATCCTTATTGGTTACAAAAGATGTTTGGAACTTATTCTGTGGGTTCTCAACCCCTCTCCATCTCCCAGAGAACAAAATAAGTCTATATTCTAGTAGTAAGATATATATTTAGCTCTGTCTCTTTCTGTGTTACGTGGCTGTCATTGAAGGGTCTAGGCAATAGAGTAAACACCAATACATAAGCACCGTAAGTAAATTCTCAAAGTTCACTAGCCCTCATACCCTTCCTTCTCATCCATCTCCTCCTCCTTCCTCAGTGAATCCACTTTCTTTGAGAGATAGTGTAATTTAAATGTTGCAGTGATGGTCTTTAGGGATATGCACACATATTGTGGCTTTCTCTCTCTTTTGTTCCACTTGTAATTAGATGCAACCGTGTGACTTTCCTTGACCAATGCATTTGAACACATGTTATGTGTGTATCTTTTGGGGCTAGAGAATCTATTTGCTGATGCTAAACTCTCTAGAACTCTTTTCTTTCTGCCACAGCAACATCGAGTTTCCCGTTTGGCCGGGTAGTGAATAAACACAATGAGGACACAGAGAGAAATCTCTAACTGACCCACATTGCACATGCAGCATGAATGAGGGGGGGGGGGATATCCAAAAAAGTTTCTTGTTTTATCCAACTGAGAGTTTGGAGTTTTCCTGGTATGGAAACATAACATAAAAATCCTGGTTAGCATAATTGTAGATATTGAACTTTATTTCCTTAGGGAACATTGTGAAATGTGAAAAATATTTAGGAAGGGTAGTGAGGGGAAGAGTCTCCCTCCAACACCCCACTGGGAGAACTGAGAATTCTGGACTTGGAAGATTGGGTAAAAACGTTTGACCTATGGCTGTGTTAGTCTCAAATGAAAAGAGCCTTTAAGTTTGAAACTAAAAGAACTATAAACATAAAAAAAGAACCTTGACCAAGTTGGTGGCACTAGCCTTATTCCACTGGGCTGGAAAAATACCTGTTTGAGTGAATGACATGGGGCATTTGCTCTCATTATAGCTGTTGACACCCTGCCTCAGTTTCTTTTAGCTTTAGTATCCAGAACAATCCCATCCCAGCAGTTGTTGGTAGAAAATTATTCTTGTAATAAAAAGTTCTCCATGTAAGTGCAGGGGTGGAGAAACAAGCTTTTAGTGTCCAATCCCCTTCCTACCATAAATGCTAGAGAATTAACTTGAGAAGAAGAAAATATTGTATTAAAAACTAGTTAAGAATACTTTAGGTATAAAGCAACTGATTTCAACAAAGAAGAAGAAAATATGGATTTATAGGTAAAGTTATTTCTCAGTCCTGTGTTATGAATAGATACAACTCCCACAGAGATCAAGGCAATATAGAAGACTTAACAAGCCACTTGGATAGAGCACTGAACTTCAAGTATTTGCATATTAATTTCAATAATTATCCAACTTTAAAAAATGAATTAGAAAGGCAGAAGCAGTTTAGCCTAGTGGAAATAGCACTAAAGAGGGATTCAGAAAGTTTGTCCTAGGTCTGCCACAGATTAGCAATGTGACCTTGGACGTGTCACTAACCCTCATCAATACTAAGTTTCCCCAGATATAAAATGAGTGGGTTAGAACCAGGCAGTCTCTGAAATCCTCATAGCTTCTGAGTGCTGTGATTCTCTGACCCTTTGATTTGGTGTTTATTCCCCAGTCTGACATTAACTAGCTTGAACAAGTCATTTAGTATTTCTGGACTTCATTTGCCTCGTGAGAATAATAATAGCTTATCTGCCTGAAGGAAGGGGCTGGAACCCATTATCTCTAAGTCCCTTCCAGCCCTAACATATTTTTCTATGAAATAAATATTTCAGGAGCGCATTATTATGTCTGTTAATGTTTCTACCAGTGGTGTTGATAGGAGCCATATGAATTTTGGAAGAGTGAAAGGGTTGGAATGTAGGGAAGAGAGGAGATAAGAAAGAAGAGTAAAAGGACAAATAAAGATGAGATGATGGAGAGATGAAAGTAATGAGTATGGGCAAGGAGAAAACCTGGCTGTGACCTTTGCTTTGTCTATTGTTTAAGATGCTTTCAGTTAAAAAGCAAAATAAAGCATCAGTAAAAACACAGATGACCGAAATCAAACTGGTTACAAATAGAGTGTATTGCCTTGTGAATCTTACAACTTCAGAAATATGGCAGCTTCAGGCATAGTTTGAACCAGAGATTCATGATGTCATTGAGATTCCAGTCCTTCCTCTAAAATTCTCTTAGTTCTGCCTTCCTCAAAGGGTTGACTTCATTCTTACACTGGGTTCCCTCATGGAGCAGTTTCAGACTTTGTTATACACATTATACTGTCCACAGAAATACAACTTTTATTTCTTCATTTCAAAGGAAAGATGCTTTGTTTTTTTCACTACTATATTCTCAGTGCCTAGAACGTTGACATGCACAAAGAAAGCCCTGAATGAATATGAATTAAATGAATGAATAGTACTCAGCTCTTAAGGTTTTTTATGAGACTTAATGTAGATAATGCATATGAAGCACAGTGCTTGATGCATAATAAACTCCCAATAAATAGTAGTCAAAATACTAGGTGAGGTAGCTTGGAGTTAGTACGGGAGAAAAAGAGGATAATAGCTGACCTTTATTGAGTATTAACAATATGTCAGGCACTGTTCTAAGACCCTAAATATAATAAATCATTTAATCTTCAAACAGCCTTAGGAGGTAGTGGTATTAGTTTTCCCATTATCTAGATGAGGAAACTGAGATACAGAAAGATTGTGACTTGGCCGAGTTTACACACCCAGACTCAAACTCATTGTGACAATAGCACATAAGTTATAATCTTTCACAAAACACAGCAAACATAGTAAGTTGCAATTGAGAATGTATGTATTCCCAAATCATCATGAGTTTCTCAGCCAATATAGGAGGCCATCATGTCTTTTACATTTAAGCTTAACCTGTGTTAGAAATTCTGAAGTAGAGTATAGGGGTCTGTAGCTTTCAGGGTCTGTGCTGACAAATTTTGGGTTCTTTACTCCTTGGTTTGCAGAGTGTCTTCTCCCCATCCTCTCTCTCTTTGGCACTTCTTGGTAGAGACAATTTGGAGGAGAAATGGTTAACTTGATTAATTAGGTTGACTTACCCTCAACTCTGTAACTCATGGTGGTGTGGAAAGAAAATGGATTAGGGAACTGGATAGACGTGAGCTGAGTTTAAATCTCAGCTCTACCATTTTTCCACTGAGTGAGTACATGAGTCAGTGCAATAATTTCTGGGAGGTAGTCCTACCATTTCCCCCTTTCATGTCTCCAGCCCTTATGTTTAACAAGAATTCATCATGTGGGAACTCATCAAACCATACGACCTTGAATTGAAAGAGAATCAGGGATGGTTAATTTTTTCCTGGCCAAGGCCAGCCATGTACAGAAAAGCTATCACTTCGATCCACAATACAAGGGGATACATTGCTCTTTTGAAGGAATGGGTTGCTTCCTTGGGACAATGGCCTGACCCAGTGTACTTTGGTCTAAGACCCTGCATGGAAGTAGTGATTTATAAGGGCCTGTAAGTATCAATTTCCTCCAATGCAGCATATTGCTACCTGCCAAGTGACACTGGCCAATGGCACATTACAGACAGACAAAGTGATTTAGAGAAACCAGGCAGCTTTCCCTCAACTCAAGCTTATTTCAAAACCTTCAAGCCAAAGTATAACAGCAAAGGTTCTGAAGGAGTCTAGTTGTGTTATGAGTGATTTAGATTTCTCTGATTATCTGCTCTGTCTCCAGGAATGATTTTGGAGAACAGTGTCATAAGATACTAGTGACCTAATTTCCCTGCCACAGCAATAATTATCCCCAAGCTCAGCATCATTATTTCAAGCACATAATACAATGTTTTACATATAATATGTACTTGATAAATACTTATCAATGATTAAATAAATGAATAAATATCCCTGGTTGCCTGTTTTATGTAAGTCAGAAAACTTTGGGGTGAAAAAGCTTGAAGTGAAAAAAGTTATGTGACTTTGAACAAATAACTTAACTCCTACCTCATTGCCTCATTTTATCTTCCATATCAAGTGGATTGCAAAGCCCTAACATTCTTTTTTCCTAAATATTTACATTTGCCCCTGAATTCTGGGCCTCACCACCTCTTGCTTACCCTTCCTGATTTGTTCTCCTTCACTCATATCTTTCCTCCTCTGGTTCCACCCTCCTCAGTGCTGTCAGATGATCTGATCATGTCTTTTCCTCCACTTCAAACCTTTCAGGGGCTCCCAAAAGGCAAATTAGACTCTGTTGGTGTATTCAAATACAAAAGTGCCTGTCTTTCATAAAATGTCACTTTTTCTAAGAGGTCTTGATGGGCCAGGGCCACCCAACCTTATCAGCTGACGCTGCTCACTGGCACAGGGAAAGGAGCACCCACCCCTTTTCTCACCATTTTGCCAAGTATGGTGAGGAAAGCTCTCTCTCAATCTAGATTATAGACCTATTAACTAAAAAGGAAACCCAAATGTCATTTCCAGTTTCCTCCGGAAGCTTTGAATAAGACACAGAGCCAAGGTGACTGATTCCACTTTACATTTTGCTCCCAGCAAAATGGTATGCTCTGAGTTTTAAGCACTGAGGGCCCAGCAAGCTACTAAATGCATTTTCCCAGGCATGTTTCACCCTCAATTTTTCTAACCTCTTACTATCATGGGGGAAATTTAATCCATATGTTTCTGGTTCATTTACACTTAACTCATCATAATGTTGTGCTGTAAGAGCGATTTGATGTCAAGGAAGCCTTGTGGGCCTCATTTATACATGTCTTTTCTTTGAACCAGGAAGTTAAGGTTTGCCAGAAAAAGCAGAAATCAACATTTTAAAGGCTGCTTCTTTTTCTAAAGTGAAACTTTAGAACCTCTTACAATGTGAGAATTTCTAAACCCAGAACGCCAGGGTTTTATTGCTTAGACATCAGTATGCCCTCTAATCCTTTTTCCTTTCTCTCCTTACCCCTAGCCAGACAGTGTGCCGCCATTCTTAAAGAATATTTGAGAAATGAAGAGTTAATTAGGGAAATGGGAGTAGAGCAGGGGGCAGAAAAACAGTGACAAGGAATTTCAGAATCCTGAAACCCAAATGGAGTAATTGACTGTGGAGGACTTCATATGTCATCCAGGATAAACACAGTTCCTTCTGACTTGCTGAGCTAATGGAGATGAGTATAACACCATGTGGCTTACCCTGCAGATATCAATTAAGTCTGTTGTAATTGAGACATCTTTGTTGGTCACCCTAGACCAGTGCTGTCCAGTAGAACATTCAGCAATGATTGGAATGCCCCACATATGTGCCCGCCATCCGATACACTAGCCATGTGCAGCTATAGGGTATTTACAGAACGACTGTTGTGATTGAGAAACTGAATTTTTAATTTTGTTAAAAAATATTCAACTGTGAAAACGTGAAGATCTTATTGGCTTCATTAAGCTATTCATGAATTGGGTAGCATCCCATCTAGCAACTAGAAGGATCCTCCAAGGAGTTGTACAAAATGAAAGATTTTTATTGGAAAAAGGGTGGGGACAGGGGGCTATTAGCGAAATAAAAATAAAATTAAAAATAAAGGGTTATTTTTAGACCACGACATCTTTTACGGGGGAAAAGGGAAGGGCAAGGGTTTTATTATGCAGATTGCCTCTTTTTCTTCTGGGGTGGATAGAAAGGGCCCATATGGCCAATTACCTCTTTGGTGCTGACCAGAAAATTCCAGACTGATTGATTAAGATTGCATTTCTGGTGAAGGTCAAAACTGCAGTTAGGTTAGATAGTATATCTAGGTTTGGTATCATGGGCTTTAGCCCAAATGACACTCTTTGGGGCCTGTGGTTTTTAACAGTTTTAACTAAATTAAATTTTAAATTTAAACACTCACATTTGGGCAGTGCAGCTATAGACTCTATGGTGATGAAACAACCACAGCATCTTTTGTGTTTTTGCTACCTCTTAAAATATATTAGGACCTTTATGATGCAGCATAAATAAATTTTTAGTATTAAAAAGTTGGCTAATGCTACTTTCTGAATAAGGGTGGAAAAACCTAATTGAATCAAGAATATATATCAAAATCACAGAAGCCAATCCAAAGTTTCGGCTGACTTTGTTTAGTAAGGCAGTATTCTCTTAGAAAAATATTCCTATCTATTGTATGGAAAACAATTAGACCCAGATAGCTTTATGATTACAAGTGATTGGAATAAAAGAAAATATGCTTCTTTGGGAGTCAGTGCCCATGGAATGGCCCATATTGTAGTTCTATGTTGTGTTTCTTTAACTATTTTCAAAATATTGATAAGACAGATAGATGATACTTTAGGATGTAATAGTCCATGTTCAGTAATAGTCCAGATGCATGAAGATTACTCAGAAGGCTCATGACCATTTCTAGTAGCTGGAAGAATACCATGTCTTAAAGATGGCCTAATGTCTATGCAACAAAGCTCTAATCTTCAGAACAATTGAAAGCTAAAAAGGGGAAGATTAATGAGTCAACATACTGTTGGTCCATTTCATATAAGGAAGATTTTCTTAGAGGCCTAAAGCAAGAGAGAATTAAGCATATTGCTGTGACTAGTGGCTAGAGTGAGAACCAAAAAATGTCTTTATTTTCAACAGCAAAGATTTTTTTAACACCAATCACAAAGAGTTAAGAACTCTTGGGGCAATCCAATCCCCCACAGGGAACCTCTCATACTCCGTTTAAAAACTAGCCTGCCCTTCTCTCTACATGTTATAATTTTGGCCAAGTTGTGGAAAATATGCTGACTGTTCTTGGCTAGTGAATATTTGGAAAAATCTCAAAATCATTCATTAGGAAAAGTAAAAGGTATTTGAAATCCTTTGAAATATTGAAGAAAAATTACAATTATGCCTGAGTCACTGGGACTCATGAGTCACCTACCCCCTAACTGTATCCCAATGAATTAACTAATTAATTAACCATTTCTTGGGCTCCTATTTTATGCAAGGCACACAATAAAAGCAGCTTTTGTTGAATATCTCGAAACTTTCTTTATTCATTCATTGATTAATTCAACAGCAGTTTTTGAGACATTGAGCTTTGTGTTCTGCTATGCTAGGCCAAAGAAGAGGTCATCTGTATACTCAAGAGACTCAGTCATTAGTCTCAGTAGATTAAAAATATGGACTACTCAGTCTCAGTGTTACTACTTGATTATGTCAAAGAGCCTCAACTAGGCAAACTTTTTCACATATGCCTTGGAAACACCTTCTGTCAATTACCACAATTCAGTTTTTATTCTTTTTCTGTTAACAATGGCCATGGAGCTCAGATGACTGCAGTGTTCAGTTGTGCTGCCTACTTTCCCTCTGGGTGTCACTATTAGGGAGGCTATGAACAAAAAATATTTCAGAGGTCATAAATGGTACTATGCCTGCAGTTTGCTGGACATCTTCCAGATGGTATTTCTCCATAACACTGTTTGGTGAACAGAAGTTCTTTGAAATTAGACTAGAAAATAGCAGTGACTACTTCTATAGATCCCCACTTGTTGCTAAGAATGTTTTTTGTTCCTATTTTGTCTCTCTCTCTAGGTACTAGATTTTGAAAATTTTCAGGTCAAATCTTCTATTTGGATAGGAGTTTGCATTCATAAGTGCTAACTATGGGTCAGATGCTGTTCTAAGTGTTTTACTGTGTTTTTTAAAATCCATAGTCATAAAATTCCTATGAATTTTGTTATTCATATTAGTTATTCTTATTAAAAATAAAAAAAGGAAAATGGGACTAGAAGATAATTGACCCAAATTCACATAGCATGTAATTAAAGGAGCTAAAGCATATCTTTGCTCCATGTCCTACTGTATAATAAACTCATGCTTTCAATCTCTCCCCTATCCTACTACATCATAGGTTTAGTACATAGTCTTCTTAGCAGGAAATTATCAAGGTGACATACTTTTCAGATAACATGTTCAGACAAGCCATTTCTAGAAAATTTGTATTTCTGGAAAAAATACTAAAATTATGCTAAAGGATAAGAAATATTTTGCTAAAATCCCAATATTAATATTTTTGGAGAACTGTAGATGAGATGACCTTTAGAGAACTCTTACCTTGCTATAATGCTGAAGCAGAGACACACACTGAGGATTAATATATTAATATTAATGATCACTTAGAGAAGGTGGGCATTAATCACTAGCTAAAATGCTAATAAAAAAACTATAAAAATAACTAATGTTTACTGGATGCTTATATATGCTGCATATGGTACTTTGTCACCATTATGCCTGGGAGCACAGAGAGAAACTCAAGGCCAGTCATTTACAATGACCATCAGAAATCAAACCCAGTGCTATCTAGCTTTAGAGTACATTCTCTCAACATTCTACTGTACTACCTTGAGATAGCAAGTGGGAACACCTTATAGGAGGTCAAGAACTGTAGGAATATAAGAGTAGGTAGGCTGCACACCTATACACCTCATTTTCTGGGTGATAGCCAACTGGGTACTTTAGAATGTAATGTGGATGTACCCTCTTCATATAAAGATTTCTCAATAAAATTCATCACCTAACTGGAGCCCCAAATCACTGTTCCTAGATGGAAAAGGAATGAAAAACACACAGCTATAGAGTGAGTTCCTGACTCAGCAAAGAATAAATACCTGTTTGACAGACCCTTAACTTCTTTACAGTAGTGGAACGTGACACTAGAGAGGAAAAGAAGCTTAAGGAGAGTAGGAGAAAGATCAACCTGATTTAGCATCACTATTTGTATTCCCTGTAGAGATCTTAAGGGCTGAGCCACACATCAGAAGGTCCAAGGGTCCTCACTGTCTATGGTTTGAAGTTTAATACTATTGCCAAAAACCAACTGGCATCAGTAACTGTTACCTACAAAGCTCTGATGGAAAGTGTGTACTAAGGGGCATTCATCCATTGAGCAGGACCATAATTTTATGAAAGGTAGTTAGCATTGGCAGGTGAGCCATAATATATCTGACCTTCAATCATAAATCAACAGCAGGTAGAAAAACCACTGGACAATATATCTCCTGCCACCAGGTTGCCCATAAAATACAACATACTTCCCTGGGCAGTCACAGATGGATAAAACAGCGTGCTGTTTATAGCATCCTGAATCTCTGGGTTGGACTGAAATGAAAAGCTTTGATAATCTTCCCACCCGAAAAAAGCTTTGCTCCTTGAGCGTACTGACATGTCAGCATCTGTTTAAATGCCACAGCTGCAGACCAATGTCTGAAACCACTGACTGCCCTAAAAATTAGAAGGTGGCATTCAATAGCAACAGCTCCTCCTAAGCCCCAGGTGAAATGGTCCAAGTTTAATGTTCCAAAGAGAGACACTGATTTGTTTCTTACCGTATCAAAGGCAAAGAGATAATTTACAACTTGTAGTTCTGCACCCTCATTCATCAAAGCTACACATCTCTGTACCAGAGTTCATAATTTTAAAAGATGGGCTTTATTTCCCCATCAAAACTTTGTTGGCCACGTACTATGTACAGGTGCTAATGATACAAGGACAAATAAGACAAATCGCATCCAGCCATTTAGAGCCTTTACGTGCAAGATGACTGTTTGACTTGATTTTCAAGTCTGTATTTCATATTTGGAGGCCTAAAAAGAGTATTTGGTTCTTTCTGGGAGCAGAACAGGAAAAATCTTTACAGAGGTAGGGTTTTCTGAGTGTTGTAAAATGTGTGCGGGATTACCTAGTAGAAAAGCCAGATATGAAACTCATTCCAGCAGAGGAAGCGACACGAGCAAGGGGAGACACATAACATGTTAGGAAAGCTGTCAGCAGTGGATATAGCCACAGGTGGCCTGTGACATGGGGGCTGTGAGATAATGCTGAGCAGAGGCTGGGGTTGGATCACGGAAAGGTTAGGCTAATGAATGTAAGCCCTGTGATTCACAGGGGAGCCACGTGAAATTATAGATAGCTGGCCTCGTGCTAGAAGATTATGATTTACTGAGTCTGGGTCGGGGGTGGGGGAGCAGAGAACCTGTATTTTCAGCAACATCCCTCACAGCCACCAATAACAACTAATGCTGATGCAGCCAGTCTTTGAAGAGTTTAAGCAAGGAAGAAATATGATCCGGTTTATACTTTAGAAAGATCATTTCAGGAGTAGACTAGAATACAAATTTGAAGGGGCAAAGGCTGAAGTCAAGGAACCCCTCTTAAGTAATCATTATATTGCCACACATTTGGGATGAGAAACTGTTGCTGAGAGAGGTTACGTGACTTCCCCAAATCAGTACAGCTGGTAAGAGAGGCATACTTTGAAACCAGATATTTCTCATTCAAAAATCTGGGCTTTTTCATTTACTATGATGACTATGATGTACTTACTTTACCCCATTGCTGCGAGAATGCTACGTTGGCTAAGTCTTAGCCTAAGGTTGGAAGCAAATGAAATAAACTCTGGCCAGTTAAAGCTCCTAAGATAACAAGCACAGGTGATCACAAGACATAGACGCACACTGGTTGGAACTAGGCATTTTTGCTGATTTCCTCAACCTGCCTGTAATTCACGTGCAGCATAACTGGAACTCATGTAAGTGGCATCACATACAAAAAGACAATTGGAAAAGTGGTACATACGTTAAGCACATTGTCCTCAACTGGCTGCACTGTGATGTAAAAGATGAATCAAGTAAACAATGGCTATAAATAGAAATTATTAATAATTTAGCCTTTCATTGAACTAGGCTCTCAGTTTCCATGATCTCATATAATTATCAGAAGAATTTTATGGAGTCTGTAGTATTAATCCTACTTTATTTGGGGGCTTTTATTTATTTTTAGTTTCTTCTAATTTTATTGAGGTGTAATGACAAAAATTGTGTATATTTAAGGCATACAATGGGATGATTTGATATGCATTGTGAAGTAATTTAATTTCTACATTCAAGCTAATTAACACTTCCAATACCTTACATAGTTACCTTTTTGTGTATGTGTGGTTAGAACACTTAATCCTTACTCTCAACAAATTTCAAGTATAAAATACAGTATTTTTTTTTTAGGCGATTTATCTTTCACTTTATTTTTTGTATAATCTAATAGGAAAACATGTTTTAATTTTAAAATATTCAAATGCAGAGAATTTCTGACAGATACAACTTTGGTGGGAAGAAAGCTTCCCCTGGGACACTTTTTGAGGTTTTGTCATTTTTTTTCCTCTGGCTTTTTTTTTTTAAATTTTTATTGGAGTATAGTTGATTTATAATGTTGCTATTTTCTGCTATACAGCAAAGTGAATCAGTTATACATATACATATATCCACTCTTTTTTAGAGTCTATATAGGTCATTACAGAGTATTGAGTAGAGTTCCCTGTGCTATATATGGTATGTCCTTATTAGTTATCTATTTTATATACATTAATGTATATACGTCAATCCCAATCTCCCAATTTATCCCTCTCCCTTTTCCGCCCTGGTATCCATAAGTTTGTTTTCTACATCTGTGAACATTGGGATATATGTATCTTTTCGAACCATGTTTTTCTTCATATATATGCCCAGGAGTGGGATTGCTGGATCATATGGTAGCTCTATTTTTAGTTTTTTAAGGAATCTTCATACTGTTCTCCATAGTGGTTATGCCAATTTATATTCCCACCAATAGTGTATATTCCCTTTTCTCCATACCCTCTCCAGAAATTAGTGTTTGTAGACTTTTTATTGATGGCCATTATGACCAGTGTGAGGTGATATCTCATTGTAGTTTTGATTTGCATTTCTCTAATAATTAGTGATGTCGAGCATCTTTTCATGTGCCTCTTGGCCATCTGTATTTCTTTGGAGAAATATCTATTTAGGTCTTCTGTCCATGTTTTGATTGGGTTGTTTGTTTTTTGATATTGAGCTGCATGAGTTGTTTGTATATTTTGGAGATTAACCACTTGTTGGTAGCTTCATTTGTAAATATTTTCTCCCATTCTGTGGGTGCTCTTTTCATTTTATATATGGTTTCCTTTGCTGTACAAAAGCTTTGAGTTTAATTAGGTCCCATTTGTTTATTTTTGTTTTTATTTTCATTACTCTAGGAGGTGGATCAAAAAAGATTTTTCTGTGATTTATGTGAAAGAGTGTTTTGCCTATGTTTTCCTCTAAGAGTTTTATAATATCTGGTCTTACATTTAGGTCTTTAATCCATTTTGAGTTTATTTTTGTGTATGGTATTAGATAATGTTCTAATTTCATTCTTTTACATGTAGCTGTCCAGTTTTCCCAGCACCACTTATTGAAGAGACTGTCTTTTCTCCATTGTATATTCTTGCCTCCTTTGTCATAGATTAGTTAACTATAGGTGCATGGGTTTACCTCTGGGTTTTCTATCCTGTTCCATTGATCTGTATTTCTGTTTTGTGCCAGTATCATACTGTTTTGATGACTGTAGCTTTGTGGTATAGTCTGAAACCAGGGAACCTGATTCCTCCAACTCTATTTTTCTTTCTCAAAATTGCTTTGGCTATTTGGGGTCTTTTGTGTTTCCATACAAATTGTAAAGTTTTTTGTTCGAATTCTGTGAAAAATGCTATTGGTAATTTGGTAGGGATTGCAATGAATTTGTAGATTGCTTTGGATAGTATAGTCATTTTCACAATATTGATTCTTCCAATCCAAGAACATGGTATATCTCTCCATCTATTTGTGTCATCTTTGATTTCTTTCATCAGTGTCTTATAGTTTTCAGAGTACAATTCTTTTGACTTCTTAGGTAGGTTTATTTCTAGGTGTTTTATTCTTTTTGATGTGATAGTAAATGGGATTGTTTCTTTAATTTCTCATTCTGATCTTTTGTTGTTAGTGTATAGGAATGCAACAGATTTCTGTGTATTAATTTTGTATCCTGCCACTTTGCTGAACTCATTGATGAGCTCTAGTAGTTTTCTGGTAACATCTTTAGGATTTTCTATGTATAGCATCATGTCAGCTGCAGTGACAGTTTTACTTATTTTCCAAACTGAATTCCTTTTATTTCTTTTTCTTTTTTCTCTGATTGCCGTGGCTAGGACTTCCAAAACTTGTCTTGTTCCTGATCTTAGAGGAAATGCTTTCAGTTTCTCACCATTGAAAATGATGTTGGCTGTGTAAAATACAGTATTATTAATTACAGTCACCATGCTGCACATTTGACCCCCAGAATTTATCCATATAACTGTAAGTTTATACCCTTTGACCAACATCTCCCCATTTCCCACACCCTCAGCTCCTGGCAACCACCATTCTACTCTTTGCTTCTGTGAATTTGACTTTTTTAGATTCCACATATAAGTGAGATCATACAGTGTTTGTCTCTCTGTGTCTGACTTATTTCATTTAGCCTAATGTTCTCCAGATTCATGCATGTTGTCACAAGTGGCTGGATTTCCTTCTTTTTTATGGCTGAATAATCTTCCTGTGTGTATATGTGTGTGCATTAATCTGTTTATGGACACTTAAGTTGTTTCCATGTCTTGCCAATTGTGAATAATACTTCAATGAATATGGGAGTGCAGATATATCTTTAAGATACTGATTCCATTTCCCTCTGAATATATACTCAGTAGTATATTGCTTATGGATTGCCAGATCATATTATTTTCAGTTTAAGAAAGCAAAGCCTAGAGAGTTTCAGTATTTTGCTTAAGACCATATAGCAACTGTTGGAAACAAACCTTAGACTGTTTGACTTTAAAGCCTCTTCTCTTTTCCACTTTCTCACAATCATTCCATTTTACAGTAGTCTAGTTGTGGGTCATTGCCTACCTAGCCTAGACTCCAGAATCCCTGCCACTTTGATGACCCTTAGTGACTGTAGGTGCCAGATTATTTGTACTCAAGTGTTATTTATAACTTTTATGTTTGTCACATGTTGGGATACTTTTCTGTTAATTATTTTATTTTTCTATTAATACTAAGCATGAAGTAAGGGCAATAGCATACGTCACATGAAATATATAACAGATACATCCCTAGGAGTATGTGGAGAGGGAAATGGGATCTGCCCTTCCTAAACTAATTAGTAAAGGTCTTCATTGGGAGGGTTTACTGATTACAAATCCAGAGGGTAAGACCAGTTTTCCTTGGCTAAGCTGATAATTCCTAGGATCAGAATCACAACTCCCCTAGAGTCAGACTTCTAACAAACAGATTTCAACCTTGGTGCCAACTGTGTTTAATTCCTTCATTCAACAAGTATATATTGAACACCTTTTATCACCACACCCTGGGAATGACACAGTGAACAAACCAGAGAGTCTGCTGCTAAGGAGTTTTATTCTAGTAACTGCTTGGCCCAGGTATAGCCACAAGAAGGCAACATATATTTGTTTCTATTTGCCATCTTTCGCCCAGATTACAGGCTTGTTGAGGAGAGAGAACTGATGTCACTTGATTTCATTTACCCTAATGTCCTCCCTAGATATGAACAACAGAACACAGAATTTATTCCATGAATTGTTGTTGAGTGAATAAATGGCCTTGAATGAATAAATGGCCTAGAGACCCATGTATATTTTTGCCTGGGTGACACTCTGCTGCCAACCAGCATACCACTTTTCATGAAATCTGGCCCAGGGGAACTTTATGTCAGTGTGTGAAGCCTCCTGGTGGGAAAATAACCTGAACTATTTATGCAAAGAGTCTGTTTTTGCCTGAAGGCCCCTATGACTTCAACATCCCAGTGGTCAAAGACAAATGCAGAAGACTCTTTGGGATAGGAGGCACACATTTAAAAGCCAGTGAATGCCCTGCAAAAGAGAAGTGTTCTTTCCTCCAAACATCCCACCTCTGTTGAACAGCCAAACATGGCGCTGGGCACTGAGCAATCCAGTAGTGACCAGACAATTTGCCCTTGAGAATCTCACAAGCTAGTGGGAGAGAAATAATCAAAATAGCTTACATGTATTGAGTACTCAACATTCTGAACTCCATTAAACATCTAAGGAATCCTATCAGATAGATGGTATCTATCCTTTGGTACTGGTGAGAAGGCTCAAATAGATTGGCTAGTTTGCTCAAGGTCACACACAGCTCATACATGGCAGACGTAGGATCACAATTTTTAGATACCTAACACCATAATCCATGTACTTAACCAGAATTACACAGCCTCCCTGTAATAATTCCACAGACACCTCTGGGTACATGCTTTTGAGGGCCCGCAGAGCCAGGCTGTCAAAAACCCGACTGCCTGGGTTCAAGCATTGCCTCTGCTACTTGACAATGTATTTAGTCTGTGTCTCTATTTCTTTACTCATAAACATGGATAATATTAGTACCTACCTCAGAGCATTTTTGAGGATACTGTGAGTTAAATGAGATGCTCAAACTTTACTGATGCTTACTTAGTAAATGCTACCCCTGTCATTAGGGCAATGAGTTTTCACTCCTCTGAAGCTGGTTGTGTTGATGGCCCTGCTTGTAGGGGCAAAAACCAGAAAAAAGAGGATGGTTTCTTTCCTTCACTTTTAGGGTACTGAATTATTAACCTTTCCTTAATCTGAATGTAGCATTAGACTCAGGCTATGCTTGTGCACAGAGGCAGTTAAGGAAGAGAGGAAATTATTGCTGCCTCCACCATTTTTTGCCTTCAACCTGTCTTTCCCAACTAGCAATTATGTAAAACCAAATCTTCCACTAAATCTACTCCACATTTGGCATTCTCTCTCAGTAACATGGACACAAAGAGCTGAGAGCAACCCAGACATGTAGTATTTTCAGGTGAAGTGTCAAAGTTTATTAAGCACGTGACCAACTCAAGTGTTTTTACAGAAAACCTGAGCATATTCAATTTGTACTAGGGCTTTAAAAATTCCCAGAAACATCAGATTATTTTTATATAATTCTAATTTAGCTTATTTATGTATTATTCCCCAAAATGACTTTTTAAAATTCTGGGGCTTTGTTTCTGAGTGAGATTTACTGAGTTTTTGCTCCTCTGTGGGACTAAACAATAATAATAAACAACCTAAAGTGGGCACTAGCAAAACAAATGAATAAATTTCATTCAGGAAGCTGAATAGAGACTTCTCAGGGTAGACAGAAATAGCAGAATCTTTAGAACCTTCAGACTGAGGAAATTAAACTGCCCTTCCTCATGAATGCTCAGACAGAAGAAAAATGTATAAGACTATGTGTGTTCACATATGCATGCACGTGTATGTGTTCATGTTTCTGCATGCAAGTGTAGATATGCATGTGCAATCATGAACAAACGTGGATACATCCATATACTGGAGTCAGACTTGGTCAGAGAGCCCTTCGAGGATGTGGAAAGGAGCCCAATAACACAGAAATGCTTGTCACTCATGAGGTCGTAAGATATCTGACTTAGTGAATTAGATGGGATTTCTTGGGGCAATAATCATACCCCTTACCTGTTAATGAGAATTTACTGGACTATTCCTCACTGTATATAAATGACTTAAAATCCTCTTTAAAACGCAATGAAATAGGCATTAAATTTCCTGTTTTACAGATGAGGAAAATTAATCTCAGAAAGGTTGAAGGCAGGAATTGAATATAAATTTCAATGGCTCTAAAGTCTCACTCTTCCCACAAAACCCTACTTCTGGGGGCAGTCTCTATATTCTTTTTTTTAAATTGAGGAATAGTTGATTTACAATATTGTATTTATTTCAGGTGTACAACATAGTGATTCAAAATTTTTATAGATTATACTCCATTTAAAGTTAGAAAATATTGGCTATACTCCCTGTAATGCCCAGTATATCCTTGTAGCTTATTTATTTTTATACATCATAGTTTATACCTCTTAATCCCCTACTCCAGTCTTACAGCCTCCCCATTCTCTCTCCCCACTGGTAACCACTAGTTTGTTCTCTACATCTGTGAGTCTGTTTTGGTTTTGTTATGTTCATTCATTTTATTTTTTATATTCCACATATAAGTGATAACATACAGTATTGTCTTTCTCTGACTTATTTCACTAAGTGTAATACCCTCCAGGTCCATACATGTTGTCACAAATGGAAACATTTCATTCTTTTTTTTATGGCTGAGTAGTATTCCATTGTGTGTGTGTGTGTGTGTGTGTGTGTGATATATATATATATATATATATATATATATATATATATATATATATATATATAAATAACACATCTTCTTTATCCATTCATCCATTGATGGACACTTAGGTTGCTTCCATATCTTGGCTATTATAAAAAATCCTGCTATGAACGTTGAGATCCATATATCTTTTCAAACTAGATTTTTTTTTAACATCTTTATTGGAGTATAATTGCTTTACAATGGTGTGTTAGTTTCTGTTTTATAACAAAGTGAATCAGCTATACATATACACATATCCCCATATCTCCTCCCTCTTACGTCTCCCTCCCACCCTCCCTATCCCACCTCTCTAGGTGGTCACAAAGCACCGAGCTGATCTCCCTGTGCTTTGCAGCTGCTTCCCACTAGCTATTTATTTTACATTTGGTAGTCATTTTCTTTGGGTGTATACCCAGGAATGGAATTGCTGGCTCATATGGTAGTTCTATTTTGAGTTTTTTGAGGAACTTCCGTACTGTTTTGTATAGTGGCTGCACCAATTTACATTCCCACCAACAGTGTGCTAGGGTTCCCTTTCCTCCACATCCCCACCAACATTTGTTATCTATAGACTTTGTGATGATAGCCATTCTGCCCACTGTGAAGTGGTATCTTATTGTGGCTTTGATTTGCGTTTTTCTGATGATTAGTGGTGTTGAGCATCTTTTCATTTGTCTGTTGGCCATCCATATGTCTTCTTTGGAAAAATATCTATTCAGGTCTTCTGCCCATTTTTTATTGGATTATTTGTTTTTTTGATATTGAGTTGTAGAAGCAATTTATATATTTTGGATATTAACCTCTTATCAGTCATATCATTTGCAAATAATTTCTCCATTCAGTATGTTGTCTTTTTGTTTAGTTGATGGTTTCTGTTGCTATGCAAAAGCTTTTAACTTTAATTAGGTCCCATTTGTTTATTTTTGCTTTCATTTCTTTTGAATTAGGAGATGATCCAAAAAAATATTGCTATGATTTATGTCAAACAGTGTTCTGCCTATGTTCTCTTCTAGGAGTTTTATGGTTTCAGATATCATATTTAGTTCTTTAATCCATTTTGAGTTTACTTTTGTATATGGTGTGAGGAAGTATTCTAATTTCATTCTTTTACATGTAGCTACCCTGTTTTCCCAACACCACTTATTGAAGAGCCTTTCTTTTTTCCATGGTATATTCTTGCATCCTTTGTCACAGATTAACTGACCATAGGTGTAAGGGTTTATTTCTGGGCTTTCTATTCTGTTCTAGTGATCTATCTATGTGTCTTTTTTTTGTGCCAGTACCATGCATTTTGATTACTATAGCTTTGTAGCATAAGCTGAAGTCAGGGAACTTGATACTTCCAGCACTGTTATTTTTCTCAAGATTGCCTTGGCTATTCAAGGTCTTTTGTGGTTCCATATAAGTTTTAGTATCATTTGTTCTGGTTCTGTGAAAAATTTCATGAGTATTTTGATAGGGATCAAAATACTTACTAAAGCAACCTAAATCTATAGATTGCTTTAGTTAGTATGGACATTTTCACAATATTCTGATGGTTGATATGATTTCATTTTTCAAAATTTACCAAGGCTTGCTTTGTGACCCAGCATGTGATCTATACTGGAAAGTGTTCCATGTGCACTTGAAAAGAATGTTTATTCTGCTGCTTTCAGAAGGAATGCTCTATAAATATCAGTTAAGTCCAATTGGTCTAATGTGTCATTTAAGACCATAGTTTCCTCATTGATTTTTCTCTCTGGGTGATCTGACCAATGATGTAAGTGAGGTGTTAAAATCCCCAACTGTTATTGTCAATTTCTCCCTTTAAGTCTGTTAATATTTGCTTTATGTATTTAGATGCTCCTATATTAGGTGTATATATATTTATAATTGTTATATCTTCTTCTTGTATTGATATCTTGATGATTACATAAAGTCCTTTCTGTCTCTTGAAGTAATCTTTGTTTTAAAATCTATTTTGTCTAAGTATTGCTACTCCAGCTTTCTTTTGATTTCTATTTTTATGAAATACCTTTTTTCATTCCCTCACTTTGTCTGTGTATGTCTTTAGATCTGAAGTTAGTCTCTTGTAGGCAGCATTTATATGTATCTTGTTTTTGTATCCATTTAGCCACTCTGTGGGTTTTGATTGGAGCATTTAGTCCATTTACATTTAAAGTAATTATGGATAGATATGTACTCATTGCCATTTTTTTGTTTTTGGGTTTTTTCTGTTTCTTTTTTTTCCCCTTTCTTCTTTTGTTATCTTCCCTTGTGATGTGATGACCATCTTTAGTGTTATGTTTGGATTTCTTCCTCTTTTGTGTGTATCTATTACAAATTTTTGATTTGGGGTTACCATGAGGTTTCTATGTTTTATATACATATATATGATATATATACACAGATATATGAGTATATACACAAATATATGATCATCTTAAGTTGCTGAAATTTAATTTCAAATGCATTTTTCAAACTCGGCATTTTTTTCTCCCCTCCCTCATTGATTACTGTTTTTGACATCATATTTTACATCTTTTGGTTTTATGTATCCCTTAACTACATATTGCAGGTATAGATTATTTAATTCCTTTCTTTAACTTTCCTATTAGATTTGTACCTGGTTGGTTTACTACCTTTAGTGTATATTTGCCTTTAATAATGAGCTTTTTCCTTTTGTAATTTTCATGTTTCTAGTTGTGGCCTTTCCTTTTTCACTTATAGAAATCCCTTTAACATTTCTTATACAGCTTTTTTGGTGATACTGAACTCCTTTAGCTGTTGCTTGTCTGTAAAACTTTTGATCCTTCCATTAAGTCTGAATGAAAGTCTTGCCAGGCAGAATATTCTTGGTTGTAGGTTTTTCCCTTTCATCACTTTAAATATATTGTGCCACTCCCTTCTGGCCTGCAGAGTTTCTGCTGAAAAGTATAATGGGAGTTCCCTTGTATGTAACTTGTCGCTTTTTCCCTTGCTGTTTTTAACATGCTTTTTTTTTTATCTCTAATTTTTGCCATTTTAATTACAATGTGTCTTGATGTGCTCCTCTTTGGGTTGATCCTGTTTGGGATTTTGTGCTTCCTGATCCTGGATATCTGTTTCCTTTCCCACGTTAGGGAAATTTTCAACTCTTATGTATTCAAGTGTGTTATTTGCCACTTTCTCTCTCTCTTCTCCTTCTGGAAGCCCTATAATGTGAATGTTAGTGTGCTTTATGTTATCTCACAGGTTTCTTAAACTGTCCTCATTTCTTTTAATTCTTTTTTCTTTTCAGCTTCAGTGATTTCCACTACTCTGTCTTCCAGCTTACTGATCCATTCCTCGGTATTATTTAATCTACTGGTCATTACTTCTAGTGTATTTTTCTTTTCAGTTATTGTATTCTTAATCTCTTTGGTGGTTTTATTTTATTTTCTAACTAACTCTTTGTTAAAAAATTCTAACCTCTTACTCTGTTCACCCATTCTTCTCCTGAGTTCTTTGATCATCTTTCTGATCATTACCTGAATTCTTTATGATCATTACCTGAATTCTTTATCAGGTAGATTGTGTATCTCCCCTTCACTTAGTTCTTCTCAGGGGTTTTTATCTTGTTCCTCTGTTTGGAATATGTTCCTCTGTCAGCTCATTTTGCCTAATGTGCTGTTTTTATTTATCTGGTAGGTTACTTACATTTTCTGACCTTGGATAAGTGGCCTTTTTAGGATATTTCCTATGCATTCCAGCAGTGCACGCTCCTCTGGTCGCCAGAACTATATGTCCTAAGTTTGCCCCTTATGTGGGTTGCATGTGTCCTTCTGTTGTGGCAGGCTGACTACTGTGAGCCGTCTGGTAGGTGTGGCTGGCCCCTGGTCTAGTTTGACTGCAAGGCCCTGCCTTGGGTGAAGACTGCCAGTCTCTGGTTGGTGGGTCCAGGTCACAAGATGGCTGGCTGTGGAGCTCTGGTGGTTGAGGGGCTAATGCTGGCTCATTGGCAGGCAGAGCTAGGTTCTGAGCTCTGAGGTGGGTGGTTGTGGGCCAAGGTTCCTGGATCTAGCGTTGGCCTGCTGGTAGGTAGGACCAGCTCCTACAGGGCTGGCTGTGGGTTCCACATTGCCCCGATGCTGGTGCTGGCCCTCTGGTTAGTGGGAAAGGATTCAGGGCTGCTGGCTGAGGAATCCAAGGTATATTGGAGCTGATGTCAGTCTGCTGGTGGGCAGGACTGTGGCCCAGGGTTTATGTGGCTAGTGCCAGCTCCCTGGTGGGTGGACCTGGTCCCAGGGGTCTCTGGCTGCAGGGCTCTGGGGGTCCTGAAGCTGGTGTCAGCCTGCTGATGGGTGGGACTGAATCGCAGTGTGGCTTGCTGAGGGGCTCAAGGTGTCCCAGTGTTGGCATTGGCCTTCTTATGTGTTGGCTGAGTCCTGACAAGGCAGGCTACAGGACTGTGGTTATCCTGGGGCTGATGCCACATACTGGTTGGCATAGTTGGGGCTCAGGGGATACCATGGCTGGTGCCTGCTCACTATTGGGTGAAGCTGGGTCTTGGGGCCATTACTGGCTCACTGGCAGGCAGAGCCATGTGCTGGAGTCTCTGGCAGGAGGGACCACTGGTGGGAAGAGCTGAGTCCTGGGAACTCTGGCTGCAAGGCCTGGGGGTTCTGGAGCTAGTATAGATACATTAGTGAAAAGAGCTGAGCCCCAGGATCAATGGCTGCAGGTCCCTGGGAGTCCTGTGTCTAGTGCATGCAAGCTGGTATGTGAGGCTGGGTCCTGGGGTAGCTGTGGGCTCAGGAGATCTTAAGGCAGCCTGCCTGCTGGTGAGTGGGGCTGTGTCCCCATTCAGTTAGTTGCTTGGACTGAAGTGTCCCCAAACTGATGTCTATAGGCTGGTGGGTAGGGCTACCTGTAGCCTGATGTTAATAAGCTAGAGGGTGGATTGATAACAAGCAAAGTGGCACTTGTCAGTACCAGTGTCTGCATGGTAGAATGAGCTCCCACAAATGACTGCTGCCACTGTCTATGCCCCGAGGGTGAGCTCCAGTTGCCTCCTGCCTTTCTGGAGACTCTCAAAGATCAGCAGGTGGGTCTGACCCAGGCTCCTTTCAAATTACTGCTCTTTCCAGGGTCCTAGAGTGTGTGAGGTTTTGTGTGCACCCTTTAGGAGTGGAGTGTCTATTTTCCACAGCCCTCTGAATCTCCCCAGAGTAAGGCCTACTGGCCTTCAAAGCCAAACATTCTGGGGCTCATGTTCCTAATGTGAAACTCCTGGGCTGGGGAGTGTGATGTGGGGCTCAGACCTATTGCTTCTTAGGGAGAACCTCTGCAATTGTAATCATCATCCTGTTTGTGGGTTGCCCAACCATGGGTACAGGTCTTGACTATACCATGACTTCACCCCTCTTACCAATCTTGTGGTTCCTTCTTTATATCTTTAGTTGTAGAAGATCTCTTCTGTTAGATTCCAGTCTTTCTCAGCAGTAGTTGCTCTGTAAATACTTGTAATTTTGATATGCCCATGAGAGGAGGTGAGCTCAGGGTCTTGCTACTCTGCCATATTGACCAAGTTCTGCCAGTCTCTGTACTCTTTAACAACAATATCACTTGTGGTGCTTAGGAATTCCTGTGTCAGTAGGCTTTCCCAGATTTAATATGATGGGAGAAAATATTTTTTTTAATTAGGTGTATTATATCTGAAAAGCAACAGCTAAAGACCTAAAGATGGACACATTATAAAACATACTTTGAAAAGTCAGCAGGTTTTTATAAAGGCTATTATAATAACCCTATGGCCCACAGCTTGCCTTGAGCACTACCTTCCAATTACCTAGTCTGTTTTCTCTATCTAGTTTTAAAAATATATCTTCACTAGTCCCTCTCTTCCAACCAAGGTGCTCAATAAATATTTGTTGAATGAATGTTGAATGAGGGTAAAAAAAAATAATTCAAGGGTTATGGAATAGCCTTATGAATTTTAAAGTTTTATTTCATTGATCTCTCTGAAAAGTCCTTTCTTAAGGACAACATAAGTGGCATTGGATTCAAATGAATAAGATTTGCTATTCCATGAAGAAACAAAGCAATGAAACACATTTGTTTTCTCAATAAGATCTCAAGGATAAAGCCTTATTGTATATTGTATTAGTTAGAATAATGATAGCTACTGTAACTAATACCTTGCAAATTTCAATGGCTTAACACAATAAAAGTTTATTCCTTGCTCATAAAAGAGCCTAACAAACACTTCTGTTCCTCTTTCTTTGGCATGCAGGTTTCCTTCATGTAGTAATTCAAGAACCAAGTAAGTCCCTACAGTCTTGTAGATCTGGCATCCCAGAGGGCTTTGGAGTCAGATAAGGGAAAAGAGGGAGAGAAAAGCCCTCTTTAAAACCATGGCCCAGAGAATTATGCTGAGACAAGATGGTGGAGTAGAGGATGTGATCTGACCTCTTCTTATGGAAACACCAAAATCACAACTATCAACTGAACAACCATTGACAAAAAGCCACTGGAACCTACCAAAAAAGATACCCTACATCCAAAGACAAAGAAGAAGCCACAACAAGATGGAAGGAGGGGTGCAACAGCAATAAAATCAAATCCCATAGCCAGCCACTGGGTTGGTGACCCACAAACAGAAAAATAATTATACCACAGAAGTTCTCCCACAGGAGTGAAAGTTCTGAGCCCCACATCAGGCTCCTCAGCCTGGGGGTCTGCCAATGAGAGGAGGAAACCCCAGAGGCTCTAGCTTTGAAGGCCAGTGTGGTTTGATCACAGGAATTCCATAGAACTGAGAGAAATAGAAATTCCACTCTTGGAGGGTGCACACAAGTTCTCATGTGCACTAGAGCCCAGGGAAAAAAGCAGTGGCCTCATAAGAGACTGGGCCAGACCTACCTGCTAGTATCGGAGGCTCTCCTGTGGAGGTGGGGCAGGGGGGTGGCTGTGGCTCACTGCAGAGACAACGAAGTGAAGTGGAGATAGGCAATCAGAGTAATGATAATTAATAAAGATTATCCAAGATCTCAGAAAAAGAATAGAGGCACAGATCAAAAGATACAAGAAATGTTTAACAAAGACCTAGAAGAACTAAAGAGCAAACAGAGATGAACAATATAATAACTGAAATGAAAAATACCCTAGAAGGAATCAATAGCAGAATAACTGAGGCAGAAGAACGGATAAGTGAGTTGGGAGACAGAATGGTGGAAATCATTGCCATGGAACAGAATAAAGAAAAAAGAATGAAAAGAAATAAGGACAGTCTAAGAGATCTCTGGGACAACATTAAATACACCAACATTTGCATTATAGCAGTCCCAGAATGAGAAGAGAGAAAGGACCTGGGAAAATATTTGAAGAGATAATAGCTGAAAACTTCCCTAACATGGGAAAGGAAACAGTCACCCAAGTCCAGGAAGTGCAGAGAGTCCCAGGCAGGATAAACCCAAGGAGGAACATGCTGAGACACATAGTAATCAAACTGACAAAAATTAAAGACAAAGAAAAAATATTAAAAGCAACAAAGGAAAAGCAACAAATAACATACAAAGAAACTTCCGCTGAGGCCATCAGCTGATTTTTCAGCAGAAAGTCTGCAGGCCAGAAGGGAGTGGCATGATATATTTAAAGTGATGAAAGGGAAGAACCTACAACCAAGAATACTCTACCCAGCGAGGCTTTCATTCAGATTTGATGGAGAAATCAAAAGCTTTACAGACAAGCAAAAGCTAAGAGAATTCAGCACCACCAGACCAGCTTTGTAACAAATGCTAAAGGAACTTCTCTAGGCAGAAAGGAAAACACCACAACTAGAAACAAGAAAATTACAAATGTGGACTTCCCTGGTGGCACAGTGGTTAAGAATTCACCTGCCAATGCAGGGGACATGGGTTCGAGCCTTGGTCTGGGAAGATCCCACAAGCAGTGGAGCAATTAAGCCCTTGTGCCACAACTACTGAACCTGTGCTCTACAGCCCACAAGCCACAACTACTGAGCCTGCATGCCACGACTACTGAAGCCCACAGGCCTAGAGCAAATGCTCCTCAACAAGCCACCGCAATGAGAAGCCCACGCACCACAACAAAGAGTAGCCCCTGTTTGCCGCAACTAGAGACCAGCGTGCAGCAACAAAGACCCAACGCAACCAAAAATAAACATAAATAAATAAATAAATAAAAATAATTTAAAAAGAAAATGAGTCTTAGAATTAAAAAAAATTATGGGGGCTTCCCTGGTGGCGCAGTGGTTGAGAGTCTGCCTGCCAATGCAGGGGACATGGGTTCGAGCCCTGGTCTGGGAAGATCCCACATGCCGTGGAGCGGCTGGGCCCGTGAGCCACAATTGCTGAGCCTGCGCGTCTGGAGCCTGTGCTCCGCAACAAGAGAGGCCGCGATAGCGAGAGGCCCGCGCACCGCGATGAAGAGTGGCCCCCGCTTGCCACAACTGGAGAAAGCCCTCGCAGAGAAACGAAGACCCAACACAGCCATAAATAAAATAAATTAAAAAAAAAAATTTGCTTTAAAAAAAAAAAAAAAAAATTATGAATGGAAAACTCACTGGTAAAGGCAAACATACAGTAAAAGTAGGATATCATCTGCACACAAATATGATATCAAAACCAGCAATTGTGAGAAAAGGAGAGCACAAATGCAGGATATTATAAATGCATTTGAAATTAAAATACCAGAAACTTAAGACAATCTTGTTTATATATAGACTGCTATATCAAAACCTCGTGGTAAACTGCAAACTGAAAATCTACAATAGATACACACACAAAAAAGAAAAAAGGAATCCAAACACAGCACTAAAGTTAGTCATCAAATCACAAGAGAAGAGAACAAAAGTGGAAGGGAAGAAAAACACCTACAAAAAAAATCCAAAACAACAAAATGGCAGTAAGAACATATATATTGATAATTACGTTAAACATAAATAGATTAAATGCTCCAACCAAAAGACAAAGACTGGATGAATGGATATAAAGACAAGACCTGTATATACATTATCTACAAGAGACCCACTTCAGATCTAGGGACACATACAGACTGAGAGTGAGGGGATGAAAAAAGTATTACATGCGAATGGAAATCAAAAGAAAGCTGAAGTAGCAATACTCATACCAGACAAAATAGACTTTAAAATAAAGACTGTTACAAGAGACAAAGAAGAACAATACATAATGACCAAGAACTCAATCCAAGAAGAAGGTATAACTATTATAAATATATATGCACCCAATATAGAAACGCCTCAATATATAAGGCAAATACTAACAGCCATAAAAGGAGAAATCAACACTAACAAAATAATAGTGGGGGACTTTAACACCCCACTTTCATCAATGGACAGATCATCCAGACAGAAAATCAGCAAGGAAACACAGGCCTTAAAAGACACATTAGACAGATGGACTTAACTGATATATAGAACATTACATCCAAAAGCAGCAGAATACATATTTTTCTCAAGTGCACATGGAAGATTCTCCAGGATTGATCACATGCTGGGCCTCAAAGCAAGTCTCAGTAAATTTAAGAAAATTGAAATCACATCAAGCATCTTTTCCGACCACAATGCTATTAGAAGATTAGCATTAATTTGAAAGAATTGAAATTAGAAATCAACTACCAAAAAAAAAAAAAATGTAAAAACACAAACACATGGAGGCTAAACAATACACTACTAAACAACCAATGGATCACTCAAGAAATCAAAGAGGAAATAAAAAAACACCTAGAGACAAATGAAAACAAAAGCACAATGATCCAAAATCTATGGGACGCAGCAAAAGCAGTTCTAAGAGGGAAGTTTATGGCAATACAATCTTACCTCGGGAAACAAGAAAAATCTCAAATAAACAACCTAACCCTACACCTAAAGCAACTAGAGAAAGAAGAACAAACAAAATCCAAAGTTAGCAGAAGGAAAGAAATCATAAAGATCAGAGCAGAAGTAAATGAAATAGAGACAAAGAAAACAATAGAAAAGATCAATGAAACTAAAAGCTTGTTCTTTGAAAAAATAAACAAAAGTGATAAACCATTAGTCAGACTCATCAAGAAAGAGAGGGAGAGAACTCAAAACAATACAATTAGAAATAAAAAAGGGGGGAGAGGGCTCAAAACAATAAAATTAGAAATGAAAAAGAAGTTACAATTGACATCACAGCAATAAAAAGGATCATAAAAGACTACTAAAAGCAACTATATACAAATAAAATGAACAACTTAGAAGAAATGGACAAATTCTTAGAAAGGTACAATCTCCCAAGACTAAACCAGGAAGAAATAGAAAATATGAACAGACCAATCACAAGTACTAAAATTGAAACTATGTTTAACAATCTTCCAACAAACAAAAGTCCAGTTCGCTTCACAGGCGAATTCTATCAAAATTTAGAGAACAGTTAACACCTATCCTTCTGAAACAATTCCAAAAAATTGCAGAGGAAGAAACACTGCCAAACTCATTCTATGAGGCCACCATCACCCTAATACCAAAACCAAAAAAAAAAGATACCACAAAAAAGAAAATTACAAAACCATAATTCAGAAAGAGTCATGTACCACAATGTTCATTGAAGCTCTATTTACAATAGCCAGGACTTAGAAGCAACCTAAGTGTCCATCGACAGATGAATGGATAAAGAAGATGTGGCATATATATACAATGGAATATTACCCAGCCATAAAAAGAAACGAATTTGAGTTATGTGTAGTGAGGTGGTTGGACCTAGAGTCTGTCATACAGAGTGAAGTAAGTCAGAAAGAGAAAAACAAATACCATATGCTAACACATATATATGGAATCTAAAAAAAAAAAAAAAAGGTTCTGAAGAACCTAGGGGCAGGACAGGAATAAAGACACAGACATAGAGAATGGACTTGAGGACAAGAGGAGGGGGAAGGGTAAGCTGGGACGAAGTGAGAGAGTGGCATGGACATATATACACTGCCAAATGTAAAATAGATAGCTAGTGGGAAGCAGCCGCATAGAACAGGGAGATCAGCTCGGTGCTTTGTGACCACCTAGAGGGGTGGGATAGGGAGGGTAAGAGGGAGATGCAAGAGAGAGGAGATATGGGGATATATGTATATGTATAGCAGATTCACCTTGTTATAAAGCAGAAACTAACACACCATTGTAAAGCAATTATACTCCAATAAAGATGTTAAAAATAAATAAATAGATCACTAGCATAGGGAAGAAAAGAGAAAATTACAGGCCAATATCACTGATGAACATAGATATAAAAATCCTCAACAAAATATTTATACTAGCAAACTGAATCCATTAAAAGGATTATACACCATGACCAAGCAGGATTTATCCTAGGGATGCAAGGATTTTTCAGTATCCACAAATCAATCAGCATGACACACCACATCAACAAACTGAAAAATAAAAATCATATGATCATCTCAATAGATGCAGAAAAAGCTTTTGACAAAATTCACACCCGTTTATGATAAAAACTATCCAGAAAGTGGGCACAGAGGGAAAGTACCTCAACATAATAAAGGCCATATATGACAAACCTACAGCTAACATCATATTCAATGGTGAAAAGCCAAAAGCATTTCCTGAAAGCTCAGGCAAAAGACAAGGATTCCACTCTTGCTACTTTTATTCAACATATTTTTGGAAGTCCTAACCACAGCAATCAGAGGAGAAAAAGAAATAAAGGGAATTCAAATTGGAAAAGAAGAAGTAAAACTTTCACTGTTTGCAGATGGCATGATGCTATACCTGAAAATCCTAAAGATACCAGAAAACTACCAGAGCTCATTAATGAATTCGGTAATATTGCAGGATACAATATAAATACACAGAAATCTGTTGCATTCCTATACACTAACAATGACAGATCAGAAAGAGAAATTCAATAAACAATCCCATTTACCATCACAACAAAAAGAAAAAAATACATAGGAATAAACCTACCTAAGGAGGCAGAAGACCTGTACTCCAAAAACTACAAGATGCTTTTGAAAGAAATTGAAGATGACACAAACAGGTGGAAAGATATACCATGTTCTTGGATTGGAAGAGTCAATATTGCCAAAAAGACTATACTACTCAAGGCAATCTATAGATTCAATGCAATCCGTATCAAACAACCAATGGCATTTTTCACAGCTAGAACAAAAATATCTTAAAATTTGTATGGAGACAGAAGAATAGCCAAAGCAATCTTGAGAAAGAAAAATGGAGCTGCAGGGATCAGGCTCTCTGACTTCAGAATATACTACAAAGCTGCAGTAATCAAAACAGTATGGTACTGGCACATTAAACAGAAATATAGATCAATGGAACAGGTTGGAAGCCCAGAAATAAACCCACGCACCTATGGTCAATTAACCTACAGCAAAGGAGGCAAGAAAATACAGTGGAGAAAAGACAGTCTCTTCAATAAATAGTGCTGGGAAAACTGAACAGCTATATGTATAAAAATGAAATTAGAACATTCTTTAACACTGTAAACAAAAATAAACTCAAAATGGATTAAAGACTTAAATGTAAGACCAGATGCTATAAAACTCTTAGAGGAAAACATAGGCAGAACACTCTTTCACATTAATCTCATCATAATCTTTTTTGATCCATCTCCTAGAGTCATGGAAATAAAAAAAAATAAATGGGACCTAATTAAACTAGAAAGTTTTGCACAGCAAAGGAAACCATAAACAAAATGAAAAGACAACCCACAGAATGGGAGAAAATATTTGAAAACAATGTGACTGACAAGGGATTAATCTATAAAATTTACAAACAGCTCATGTGGCTTAATATCAAAAAAACTAGCAACCCAATCAAAAAAAGGGTGGAAAAATCTAAAGAGACATTTCTCCAAAGAAGATATACAGATGACCAAGAGTACATGAAAAGATGCTCAACATCACTAATTATTAGAGAAATGCAAATCAAAACTAAAATGAGTTATCACCTCACACCAGTCAGAATGGCCATCATCAAAAAGTCTACAAAGAATAAATGCTGGATAGGGTGTGGAGAAAAGGGAAGCCTTCTACAGTTTTGGTGGGAATGTAACTTAGTGCAGCCACTATGAAGAACAGTATGGAAGTTCCTTAAGAGACTAAAAATAGAGCTACCATATGATCCAGTATTCTCACTCCTGGGCATATATCTGGAGAAAAACATGTTTCAAAAGTATACATGCACCCCAATGTTCATTACAGTGTTGTTTACAATAGCCAAGACATGGAAGGAACCTAAGTGTCCATTGACAGATGAATGGATAAAGAAGATGTGGTGTATATATACAATGGAATATTACTCAACCATTAAAAAGAATGAAATAATGCAATTTGCAGCAACATGGATGGACCTTGAGATTATCATACTAACTGAATTAAGTCAGACAGAGAAAGACAAATATCATATGATATCGCTTATCATATGAGTGGAATCTTTAAAAAATAATACAAGTGAACTTATTTACAAAACAGAAAAAGACTCACAGACTTAGAGAATGAACTTAATGGCTACCGGGGGGGGGGGGGAGGGATAGACCGGGAAGTCGGGATTGGCATGTACACATTGCTATATTTAAAATAGGGCTTCCCTGGTGGCACAGTGGTTGAGAATTTGCCTGCCAATGCAGGGGACACAGGTTCGAGCCCTGGCCTGGGAAGATCCCACATGCTGCGGAGCAACTAAGCCCGTGCACCACAACTACTGAGCACGTGCGTCTGGAGCCTGTGCTCCACAACAAGAGACGCCATGATAGTGAGAGGCCCGCACACTGCAATGAAGAGTGGCCTCCGCTTGCCGCAACTAGAGAAAGCCCTCGCACAGAGATGAAGACCCAACTCAGCCAAAAATAAATTAATTAATTATTTTTTTTTTAAAAAAAGAAAACTTTAAAATAGATAGCCAACAAGGATCTACTGTATAGCACAGGGAACTCTGCTCAATACTCTGTAATAACCTAAATGGGAAAACAATTTGAAAAAGAATAGATACACGTATATGTATAACTAAATCACTTTGCTGTACACCTGAAACTAACACAACATTGTTAATCAACTATATGCCAATGTAAAATAAAAATTAAAACAACAAATAACAACAACAATGAAAAATCCTGGCCCAGAGCAATACACATCCTGTACACTCACATACCGCTAGAGAGTTGTAGCTCATGGCCAGTTCACACAAGTACAGTTGAAAAATAAAGTCCCTGGTGGGGCAGCTGCCTCCCAACAACTCCACGCTATAGAAGGGAAAATACTCCTTTCTGGCAGACTCTGCCATTCCTTTATCCCCTACATATGCCTAGATTCCCAAGAGAGAATGGAACTTATCACCTATTCCAGGAAGTTTATTATAGTCTTCTCATATGTAATCTCACTTAATCTTTTCAAAAGCTCTGTGAATTATTATCCTGACTTACCAGAAAAAGAAATTGAGACTCCAAGGAAGGAAATGACTAGCCCAAGGTGATGAAGCTGGTTGATGATAGGACATGGATTTAAATCTAGGACAGTCTGTCTAGGTTAAAAATAACATCCTCTGTGCACTGAACCAAAAGAGGTTTCATATTACCAAGGATTTGCATATTTCTTCAAAAGAATCTGAGTTTTAGCTGAATCAATGCTTTATATTATTGGGTTGGACTAATCTTTAAAATATATTTGAGAGGTTTTTTTCCTTTTGATTAGTGGGTGAGAGCCTAGGGGGGATACTTAAGTTACTTATAGATAAAATAAGTTAAATGAGTTAATCTTCTGCTCTCTCCCTCCCTTTGTCTCTGTATCGCTCTCTTTTTTCTATGTGTCACATTTAGTCACTTCCATTAAAGAATGGCTTCCTCATATGATTCCATTTATATAAAATGTCTAGAATAGGCCAAATCACAGAGGTAAAAAGAGTGGTTTACAGGGGCTGGGGGAAATGGAAAAGACTGCTAATGAGTACAAGATTTGCTTTTGGCATGATAAAAATATTCTAGAATTAGGGGTAATGGGTATATAACTCTGAATATACTAAAACTCACTGAACTGTAGAGATTAAAATGTGAACTGTATCGCATATGAATTATACTTCAATAAAGCTGTTACTAAAAAAGAAACAAGGTTGCAAACAACAGCATTATCTCCAGGTCGAGGTAAATGGCCTCTGGCAAATTCCAGGCATCATATATTGTGGCTCTGGCCACCAGAAGCTAACTCTTTCCCATATGCAATTCAAACAAACAGAATAAAACACATTCAAATGGAGAAAAACTATTACAGCCCAGTTTAGATCAGGAGCCCATTTCTAGACCTGCCCTTTGGGCAAAGGGACATGATCATACAACACAGATAGGACCATGGGGTCTCACTTCTGTGAATGGGACTACCTGAGAGAATGGAGGTATCACTGTAGATCAATCAGATACCAATGAGGTATCTAATATATACCAGGCTCTGTAGGAGATATTTATTTATGATAACAAACACATGGGTTTAAATATTCTCAAGATCTTAGGCCATCGTCGCATATACCTAAACTTTTAGAGAATCAGCATATGAAAAGCTACATGAGCACTGGACTCAGACACATCAGTTTTAGAATCCTACCACTGACAAATTCTGTGTCACCAGACAAGTCACAGCAATCCACACATGCTGTCCAATTTTATTTCTGTAATTGTAATAACAATATCTCCATCACTGGGCCATTACGTATCATTGGGTAAGTAAAAAGATGTACGCAAAGCACTTAGCACAGAGTCTATGAATAGAGCCTATACATATAGTAGGTGCCTCATAAATATTAAGGAAGCAATGCTGCACCAATTGGTACCAGCAATGGTGAAGCAATCTGTGTAACCAATTCCAAACAGTGATCACACACTGGAACACTTAAAAGAAAAAAGAACGGCCACAGGAGTGGCTTCTCTCCTTTGCGTTCCTGACCAGTTGATTAAAGGACTTACAGTCACTGGCATTTGCAACATCTGCAGCAGCACACTATAAGGGTGTTACAAATAATAGCAATAATCTGTCACAGTCTCACATTTGGCCAAATACTTCTATTTACTACTCTCTATTTTATTAATCCCTTCTCCACCTAGAGAAACCCTGTTTATGCTTCAAGACGGAACTCATGTGTCACCCCCTCTCTGAGACCTTTGGTGACCTTGCCACTACTCCAGGCTGAGTTAACCATCCCCTCCTCTGTTTTCATCTAGTAATATGGTTATACTTCTAGCACAGTATTAAACACCTCAATAGATTTCATGCACCATCCCCCATGAGAATGCAGGTTCTAAGCCAGTAGGCTAGACCCCAGCACAGCATCTAGGAAATGGTAGATGTTCAAGAACAATTAGTTGAATGTAAGAATAAGAAACACATAAAGGAACAGTGTGTGGCACCCAGGAACAGCACACAAGTAGTTAAGTTCAATTAAAATGGGTTATCACAAAGGACATATGAATTAGCTAGGGCTGGAAATTTATTCTCATTTACAAAGAAAGTCAGAGAGAGATTAAATGACTTGCACAAAGAAACATATTAAGGAAATTATAAACCTGAGTCCACCAAGGAAACGTGCCTTCTGATTTCTAGTTTAATGCCTTTTCCATTTCAACACACTGCCTCAAATTTTAAAGGAAAAAAGAGTTCAAGAACAAAACTAAGAATCAGATTAGTGGTTGATTGATATGGTTCCTTCCTTGTGTCATTTATTATCAAATGAGCCTAAACAGTTGCCGTTAAAATTACCACTTCTCTCATAGCCTTTGCCTCCTCTGGAATACATTAGTGAGGATGGGTGTTTCTTATACAAAACCTCACAGCTTTGAGGAGAAAGGCTGTCCTGGATTCATGCTGGTCATTAGGTGGATGCTGTGACTTGACCAAGGTGCATGGCTCACCAGAATAGGCTGAAGACTAGGACCCATATCTCTAGCCTTCCAAAACAGTGTTCTCTTTCTAATATACAACAGTAGCCATCATAAACTGAAAGATGCACACCTATAACTAAATGGCAGTCTTTTGTAAGAATTAAAGAAGAAATAAGTAAAAATGGAGATACAATTTCAAATGCAATGAATTCCATTTTTTACTTCTTACCTAGGTGATTGGTAGAAATGTCTATAGCTATAATGATCTTACAACAATTTGTTTCAAGTTGGAGGCCTCCAGTTTTAATCAAGTTTGCAGATATTCTTTGGCCTATAGACCTATAAACTAGTTGAGAACTAAACTTTCAATTATTTGTCTGTAGTTCTAATACTTTGGAAAATGCTTTCTGATCTTGGCATTCATATTCCATCATAAAGATGACATTTTTAACTTGAAATTTTTTACTGAATGCTTTCATAGAATTAGCAAACAGCATTTCCCATCAAGTTGCTTATAACTACAGTGTCTCATTAATCATCACTATTCCCTTGTGACAATGAAAACCTGAAAAATATCTCCCCATTTGGCTGATGACTAGCCAGAGGAAAGGAAATGTAAACCTTTACAGACACCACAATGCATAAGTATTTCATCGTTACTATATCATTTAATCAGCACATTACCACAAGATGAATATAATTATGCTTGTTTTACTGATAAGAAACTGAGACTCATAGAACCTAAATGACTTTCACACCTCATAATCCAAAAAGTTAGAGTTTAGGGACCCTTCTACTATATCACAATGAGAGCTTGTCTTATAACGTAAGACAAGAACAGAGACAAAAACAGAATAAATAATCCCACCATAAACAATCTACTCTCTCATCTCCAGTTATTTCCCAGTTGCAATTTTTCAGTATTTTTCTAGCAGTGAACTTGATGAATAGTAATTCATCAAATTTTTTGCCCTACGCCATTCATTCACTCATTCAACAAATATTGGGTGTGTTACTATGTGCC
>NC_080064.1:54187403-54327403 GCF_949987535.1 Balaenoptera acutorostrata
TGTAAATAGTGCTGTTATGAACATTGGGGTGCATTATCTTTTTGAATTATAGTTTTCTCCAGATATATGCCCAAGAGTGGGATTGCTGGATCATATGGTAACTCTATTTTAGTTTTTTGAGGAACCTCCATATTGTTCTCCATAGTGGTTGTACCAATTTACATTCCCATCAACAGTGTAGGAGAGGGTTCTCTTTTCTCCACACCCTCTCCAGCATTTATTATTTGTAGACTTTTGATGATGGCCATTCTGATCAATGTGAGGTGATACCTCATGGCAGTTTTGATTTGCATTTCTCTAATAATTAGTGATGTTGAGCATCTTTTCATGTACCTCTTGGTCATCTATATGTCTTCTTTGGAGAAATGTCTGTTTAGGTCTTCTGTCCATTTTTTTTGGCCACGAGGTGCGGCATGTGGGATCTTAGTTCTCTGACCAAGGATCAAACCGTGCCCTCTGCACTGGAAGCACGGAGTCTTAAACACTGGACTGCCAGGGAAGTCCCCTTCTGCCCATTTTTTGATTGGGTTGTTATTGTTGTTTTTGATATTGAGGTGTATGAGCTGTTTGTAAACACTTGCTATTGTCTGTGTTTTAGATTATAACCAAAACTAGTGGGTGTAAAATGGCATCTTTGTGGTTTTTGTTTGCATTTCTTTGATGCTAATGATGTAGAACATCTTTCTCCTTTGGAGAAATGTCTATTCAAATCCTTTGCCCATTTTTAAATTGGTTTGTCTTTTTATGGTTGAGTTGTAGTGTTCTTTATATACTCTGGAGACAAGTCTTTTATCAGCAACATGATATGCTTATTTTTTCACTTTCTTAATGAAAATGAAAACCTTTTGAAGCAAAATACATTTAATTTTGATAAAGTTAAATTTGTAATGTTTTTGTTTAATCATTTATGCTTCTGGTACTGTATCTAAGAAATCTTTGCCTAACCTACAATCATGAAGATTTACTCCTATGTTTTCTTCTAATAAATTTATTGTTTTAGCTCTTACATTTAGGTCTATGATATATTTTGGGTTGATATTTGTGTAAGGCATGAGGTACAGGTCTAAACTGATTGCTTTGCATTTGGTAATACAATTTTCCCAGTACCATTGAAAAGACTATCCTTTCCCTATTGAATTGCCTTAGCACCTTTGTTGAAAATCAATTGATCATAGATGTAAGCACTTATTTCTAGATTTTCAATTCTTCCATTGATATATAGGTCTACCTTTATGCCAATACCATGTAGTCTTGATTACTGTAGTAAATTTTGAAATTGGGAAGACAAATCCTCTAAAATTTGATACTGGGAAGGATAAATCCTCCAACTTTGTTCTGTTTTCAAGATTGTTTTGGCTATTCTGGTTTCCTTGCATTTCTATATTAATGTTAGAACAGTTTGTCATATGCCCATGCTTGAATTGATTGACTTAGGGGATGAAGAATTATGGGCCAGCCTAGGTCTATGGTCATAGAGGGGTGGGGTCTGAAGAAGGGGAGGTGTGCCTAGTGAAAAAAGCTAAGACTAGAATAGAGTTGCTGTGTCTTTCTTTAATCTTTATTCCTGGAGAGAACAAAAGGTTGTGTAATGGAGGAGGGAGGTAAAGAGGAAATTTGAACTTCCTTGCTAAAGATCAACAGGTGTGGATAAGAAATGCCTGATTTAGGATTTTTTGAGGTAGAACCAGTGGAACCTGGAGGCTGAATAGATATTGGAGGCAAGGGAGAGGGCGAAGTAGATTTCTCCAGGGATTCTCATTTATTCAATTATATAAGATCATTAATACAGGTGAACGTAATCAGTATATATGTATATCATATTCATAGAATGAACAACAAAAGCAACGTGATCATCAATCATACATTTGAAAAAAATCTAATGCCCTTTCATGATAAAAAAACACTCAACAAACTAGGAATACAAGAGAACTTCCTCAAACTGATAACAGACATCTATGGAAAATCCATAATGAACATCATACTCATTGGTGAAAGACTATGGTCACTAGTTGCCTGATACCTGGCCCTGGGATCATTTAGAGCAGGGGAAATAGTGGCTTAGTGTGTGAGAGTTAGATAAGGAGATGGTTGAGTGTATAGACTCAGTATTGGTTGGTTTACATATTAAACACATGCTCATTGGCAAATTGTTATTATCTTTAGGAATTAGCCAGCCCTTGGAGGGGTATTCTCTCTCTGGGTCTGTAAGGCCCCCAAATGCCAGAGCATCAAGAATACAGAAAATAGGGACTTCCCTGGTGGTGCAGTGGTTAAGAATCTGCCTGCCAATGCAGGGGACACAGGTTCAAGCCCTGGTCCAGGAAGATCCCACATGCTGTGGAACAACTAAGCCCACATGCCACAACTACTGAGCCTGCATGCCACAACTACTGAAGCCCATGCGCCTAGAACCCATGCTCTGCAACAAGAAAAGCCACAGCAATGCAAAGCCTGTGCACCGCAACGAACAGTAGCCCCCGCTCACTGCAACTAGAGAAAGCCGGCGTGCAGCAACGAAGACCCAATGAAGCCAAAAATAAATAAAGAAAGAAAGAAAGAAGGAAAGAAAGAATACAGATAATAAGAAAATATAAGTAATATAATATTTGCCCTGTGATGAATGGATGCCAAATAGACAAACAGAATCTAAGAAAATACAGTTAGAACAACTTCACACCTACTAAGATGCTATAATCAAAAAGTGAAAAATAGGGACTTCCCTGGTGGCGCAGTGGATAAGACTCCACGCTCCCAATGCAGGGGGCCCAGGTTCAATCCCTGGTCAAGGAACTAGATCCCACATGCATGCCACAACTAAGAGTTGCATGCCACAGCTATGGAGCCAGGGTGCCACAACTAAGGAGCCTGCCTGCTGCAACTAAGACCCAGCACAACCAAATAAATAAATATTTTTTTAAAAAATGAAAAAATGATGTGTCATAATAAGTGTTGGAAAAGATGTAGAGAAGTGGGAACCTTCACACATTTGCTGATGGGAATACAAATTGGTACAGTTGCTGTGAAAAAGAGTTTGGCAGTTCCTCAAAAAGTGAAACATAGAGTTACCATATGATCTGGAGTGGAGTTACCAATTCCACTCCCACATATACACCCAACATAATTGAAAACAGGGATGTAAACAGATACTTGTATGCCAATGTTCCCTACAGCATTATTCATGTATCCAAAAAGTGTAAATAATCCACATGCCCATCAAGAGATGAATGAATAAGCAAAATGTGGTATATCCATACAACAGAATATTTTCCAGCCATAAAAAGGGATGAAGTACTGATATATGCTACATCATGAATGAACCTTTAAAGCTATATGCTAAGTGAAAGAAGCCAGACACAGAAGACCACGTGTTGTATGATTCCATTTATATGAACTAACCAGAATAAACAAATCCATAGAAACAGAAAGTATACTAGTAGTTTCCAGGGGTCAGGGGAAGGGACAAATAGAGAATGACTGCTTAATCAGTATGAAGTTTCTTTTTAGGGTGATGAGAACATTCTGGAACTAGATAGTAGTGATGGCTCTACAACATTGTGAATTTACTAAATGGAACTGAACTATATATTTTGAAATGGTTGAAATGGTGAATTTCATGCTATCTGTATTTTACCACAACAACAAAAAAAGCAGCACCAAAAAAAAGTCCATCTTCTGCTGGGTACTTTAGGTCTGAATGTGATAGCTACAACTTTAAGAGTTACTAAAAGGACAGAATGAGATAATATATGTAAAAGCTCCAGTCACAATAACAGGCACCCAATACATAGTAGCAATTATTATTCTGAAATAAATGAATATTAATATGTAGATATTTGGGTTTATGACACAATAGAATAACTGTCTCTCTACTAGGAGCCATTGTGTTACCCGCTATCATGAACTTGAAGTAAAAATGCCACTTTAATTTATAATTGTCATTGATGAAGCAGTAGAAATGACTAATTTCATTGAATCTTAACTCTTTTTAAAATAATTAATTAATTAATTTTTGGCTGCGTTGGGTCTTCATTGTTGCGCCACAGACTTTCTCTAGTTGCGGCGAGCAGGGGCTACTCTTCGTTTTAGTGCGCGGGATCCTCATTGCGGTGGCTTCTCTTGTTGCAGAGCACAGACTCTAGGCACACGGGCTTCAGTAGTTGTGGCGCACGGGCTTAGTTGCTCTGCGACATGTGCGATCTTCCTGGACCAGGACTCAAACCCGTGTCGCCTGAATTGGCAGGCAGATTCTTAACCACTGTGCCACCACGGAAGTCCCTGAATCTTAACTCTTAAGTGCAAACCTTTTGGGTGATAAAATAGGCAGTATGACTAAAGCACTTCTGCTGCATACCAAAGTGGGATGGTTGTCTTGAGGAGAAGCATATGTGTGATTATTTGAGTTGCCAGCTAAACTAGACAATTTTTCTTGGAATGCCATTTTTTTCATGAAAGAGTAACTGACAAACCACATTTATTTAGATTTGGCATCTGACAGAAAATTTTTTAAAAATGAGTGAAACGAACTTGTTACTTCAAGGAAAACCACACTAATTTTAAGTGAAAATTAGAATGTTGGAAAACTAGTATCAGCCACAGCAAGCTTGTCAGCTTCCATATACTTAAAAGATCTTTTCTGACTAGAAAAGTGCACAGGTAAGGCACATGCCCACCTTAGGACTTTTGTACTGCCTGCCCCCTCTACCTGAATGCTCTTCCCTCATATCTGCTTGCCTCATTCCCTTATCTCCTTTAAATTTTCATTCACATGTCGCCTTCTAAATGAGATCTACCCTGACCACCATTTTAAAATTGTAATCCATCCTTCAGGACTCTTGGTCCTTCTTTTCATCCTCTATTATTTCTTCCTCTCTCCACCTCCCTATAGGACTTATCACCTTCTAACATTCTACATAATTTACTTGTTTTATTTTTTGTTTATTCTCTGTCTCAATCCACTAAAATGTAAGCTCCTTGAACAGAAATCCCTGTTTTTGTTCAGCTATAACCCCAACATCTAAAACAATGCCTAGCTCATTGTATACAGTCCAGACATACTCATTAACATTAACAAATGTTTGTAATAATAATATTTCATGTTAGCATAGTCATAAAAAGTTAAGATTATACATCAAGTTATTATGGGTCATTATTTTGGTTGTGTTATATATTCTTTAATGTCTGAATTTTTATCAAACACCTGGGTTATTTTAAAAATCAGAATATATATTTTCTGAAGTATACACATACTTCTATGCCACAATAAGACTTTGTATCTTTATTAAGTCCTGTTCACATTCTGCTTTGATTTATAATTTAATATGTACATACTTGTCTTCCTCAGTAGATTTCTAGCTCCTCAAGGGCGAGATAATATCATGTTCTCCTAGGCACCTGACCAACTGAGTGCGTGACTGGCCATGCCTCAAAGTCTAACCATTTTCAAAACTAGAGTAGATTCATTTAAAAACTGGCTTTTGGCATTCAGAGGTACAAACTTTGTGAATTATCAAGTAAATAATATCCTTTAACTAAGTACTGAGACTTAATAAACAAGATCCTTGCCAGCTTTCGTGTTTCTGTAGAGAAGTCAAAAAGAATTACAAGAGGTCGCTTCTGGCTGTCTTTTTACTTTAAAATATATAAATTGAAGCTTTTTATAATTTTATTTAAAAACTAAAGTTTTTGTGATATCAATATTTAATATTAAGTTAGTAGTTCCTTTCTGAACATTCCCCCAATTCAGTTTGAGTTCTGGTTTTTGGTTCAAGTGACAAACTGCCGGTATTAGACTCTTTCCTCTTCCTCCAAGCTCACTGAATTCCTTAGTTTCCAAACACCCAAAATAGTTTTCTATCAAAAGAAAGAGAGAGAGAGAGAGAGAGAGAGAGAGAGAGATTATTTTAGATTCAGAAGAATCTGAAATTGGGTCAGGCTGAAATTTAGATTTAACAGAAGTAATGTTTATGAGCAGTATTTAGCTTGCTGTTTTTCCCTGGCAAGCAGTGTAAGGTGGAAAAAAGAGCACAGGTTTAAAAAATTAATGTTGAAAAATAGTTCATAATAACATGGAAAAGTGCTTTATGTTTTAATGGTAAGGGAAAAGAGCTGAATAAAAAATTGTTTGTAAAGTAATCACAACTCTGTCAAACAAACACATGAAAAACTACATTTAGAAGAAAAGATACCAAGAAATACAGATCAAAATGTCAACAATGGTCACCTTCAGATAACAAAAATAATTTATTTATTTATTTTTACAGTAGGTCCTTTTGGGTTATCTATTTTAAATAAAGCAGTGTGTACATGTCAGTCCCAAACTCCCAATCTATCCTTCCCCCCCATCCATCCCCCCTGGTAACCATAAGTTCATTCTCTTAAGTCTGTGAGTCTGTTTCTATTTTGTAAATAAGGTCATTCGTAACTTTATTTTGTTTTTTTTAGATTCCACATATAAGTGATATCATATGATATTTGTCTTTGTCTGATTTACTTTACTTAGTATGATAATTTCCAGGTCCATCCATGTTGCTGAAAATGGCATTATTTCATTCTTTTTAATGGCTGAGTAATATTCCACTGTATATATATATACACACCACATCTTCTTTATCCATTCATCTGTCGATGGGCATTTAGGTTGCTTCCATGTCTTGGCTATTGTAAACAGTGCTTCAATGAACATTGGGGTGTATGTATCCTTTTGAACCATGTCTTTCTATGGATATATACCCAGGAGTGGGATTGCTGGATCATATGGTAGCTCTAGTTTTAGTTTTTTTGCGGAACCTCCATACTATTCTCCATAGAGGCTGTACCAATTTACATTCCCACCAACAGTGTAGGAGGGTTCCCTTTTCTCCACACCTTCTCCAGCATTTATTGTTTGTAGATTTTTTGATGATGGTCATTCTGTGTGGTGTGAGGTGATATCTCATGTAGTTTTGATTTGCATTTCTCTAATAATTAGCGATGTTGAGCATCTTTTCTTGTGCCTCTTGGCCACCTGTATGTCTTCTTTGGAGAAACATCTATTTAGGTCTTCTGCCCATTTTTTAATTGGGTTGTTTGTTTTTATGGTATTGAGCTGAATGAGCTGTTCATAAATTTTGGAGACTAATCCCTTGTTGGTCGCATCATTTGCAAATATTTTCTCCTACTTTGTGGGTTGTCTTTTCATTTTGTTTGTGGTTTCCTTTGCTGTGCAAAAGCTTTTGAGTTTAATTAGGTCCCATAGACAACGAAATTTTGAGTGATTCTTTTTTCTTACTGCTTTTTGGCAGTTTACAATGATTTACAATCTATATATATTTTATTTTATAATTGGAAAAAATAGTAACTTTCAAAAGAATGGAAGGAATAAAGAGAAGCAAAGAGAGAAAAATGTGAATTTTGAATTCATGCTTATCTGAGTTCAAATCATCTGAAAATTGAGACATGTTAGACAAGCCAAAGCATATGACTTTTATTACCCACTGGGTTTCAGGTGCCTTAAATACATCAGTTCTGCCACTAGTCCCAAGCAAGAGGAACCATGCCTTAGAGCAGCAGTCCCCAACTTTTTGGCACAAGGAACTGGTTTCATGGAAGACAATTTTTCCACAGATGGGGGTGGAGGATGGGGGGTGGGGTGGGGAATTGTTCAGACGGTAATGTGAGCAGTGGGGAGCGGCAGATGAAGCTTCGATTGCTCACCCACTGCTCGCCTCCTGCTCTGTGGCCCGGTTCCTAACAAGCTGCGGACCTGTACTGGTCTGCGGCCCAGGGGTTGGGGACCCCTGCCTTAGAGGGCTCTACATGTAATATGATCACAAAAATCATACTGAAAACACAAGAGTATGTTTATCATTCTCTAACTGGCTCTCAGCACTAACCTGGTGCCACCCCTCACCCTAAACAGCTGTTCCTGTGACTAACATTGTTCAGGTCCCAGGAAAATGCTTCTCCACATCTTTTGCCCTACAAAAGACAGCTATATGCAAATGCTGTAAAGTTCTGGGATTTGCTGGTAGCAACATCAAATATAAATACTGCTTCAGAGTATGGAGAGGATTTGAGTTGCAAAATACTTAGGTAAGAAAAAAGACAACTTGTCAAATCTTATGTTTCAAAAAGCATGAATGCCATAGATTCCTGTATAACAGAGACTCATTTCACAATAGAGCCAGGCATTCATTTTCTTGCTTCTGTTCCTATTCCAATGTGTGGTTCCAAGTTAATTATGAATTAGCATGGTATTTGCAACAGTTGTGTATGGTGACTGTGGTGAATATTTCTAAAATGGCCTACTGTGATCCCCACCTCCTTGCACGTATGCCTTTGTGTAATAATCTCCCCTTGCGTGTGGGCTCAGCCTAGCAGATTGTTTCTAATAAGTAGAACACAGCAAAAGTGATGGGGTGTCACTTCCATGATTGGCTTTTAAAAGCGTGTGACTTCTATCTTGCTAGCAGACTCTCTCTATTGCCTTCTTGGCTCACATGCTTTGATGAAACAAGCTGCTTTTTCAAGAGGCTCATGTGGCAAAGAACTGAGAGAGGCGATGACCAATAGCCAGTGAGAAACGAAGGCCCTCAGTCCAACAACCTGCAAAGAACTGAATCCTGTCAACAACCACTGAATGAACTTGGAAGCACATTTTTTCCCAGTCATATTTTCAGATGGGATCACAGACCTTGGCTGACCTTGATTGCAGCCTTGGCAGAGACCAGGAAGCAGAGGACCCAGCTAAGTCATGACCAGATTCCTAACCCACAAAAATTGTGATAATAAATATTGTTTTTTAAAACCACTAAGACATGGATAATTTGTTATACAAAATACATGATTAATACAGTGGCTGAGAAACATTTTGCAATTTCAAGCATTATATATTACTCTTTAAATGTATGTATATGCATGTTTAAACATAAAATACACTTTTCCATAAAAATATGATTAACAATGTTGAACACCTTTTCATGTGCTTTTTGGCCATCTGTGCATATCCTTTGGAGAATGTCTATTCAAGTCTTTTGCCCATCTTTTAATTGGATTATTGTCTTTTTGTTGTCTATCTTTAAGTTCTTTTTATATTCTGGATACCAGACCCTTATCAGATATATGATTTGCAAATATTTTTTTCCCCATTCTGTGGATTGTCTTGTCATTTTCCTCATAGTGTCCTTTGATGCATGAAAGTTTTAAATTTTGATGAAGTATGATTTCTCTATTTTTTCTTTCTTGCTTGTGATTTTGGTGTCATCTAAGAAGCTGTTGTCAAATCCCAGTCATGAAGATATACCTGTATGTTTTATTCTAGGGGTTTTAACATTTAAACGTTTATATTTAGATCTTTGATCTATTTTGAGTTAATTTTTGAACATGGTATGAAGAAAAGATCCAACTTTATTCTTTTGCATGTGGAAACCCAGTTGTTCCACCACTATTTATTTGTTGAAGAGACTATCCTTTGGCAATTGAATGGTCTTGGCATTCACTGCTTTTTTTCTCTTCAATTATTTTTATTGTGGTAAAATACACATAACATAAAATTAACTATTTTAACCATTTTAAGTGTACAGTTCAGTAACACTAAGTACATACACATTGTTGTGCAACCATCACCACATCTCTAACACCATTCATTCACAGAGTCGAAGTTCTGGTCCACAAACCCTTCCCTGTAAGAGGTTCAATGCTTGCGAAAGAATTTGTAATAAACCAGGCCTCCCAGGATGGCTAGCTCCAGAAAAAAAAAAAAAAGAATCCATTTTATTTTACAGAATCCATTTTACCTTACAAAACTGAAACTCTATATCCGTTAAATAATGACTCCATTCATCCCTCCCCCTAGCCCCTGGTAATCACATTCTACTTTCTATCTCTATGAATGTGACTACTCTAGGTACCTCAGGTAAGTGAAATCCTACAGTACAGTTGACCCCTAAACAACATGGGTCTAAACTGAATGGGTCCACTTATACTCAGGTGTTTTTCAATAGTAAATACTACAGTGCTACAGAATCCATGGCTGACTGACTCTGTGGATGCAGAACTGTGGTTATGTAGGGCTGACTATGAGTTACACGTGCAGATTTTCAAAAGCGCGGGGATGGGTGCCCTAACTCCCTCATTGTTCCAGGGTCAACTGTATTTGTCTTTTTGTGATTGGCTTATTTCACTCAGTATAATGTCCTCAAGTTTCATCCATATTGTAGCATGTGTCAGAACTTCCTACTTTTTTAAGGAGTAATAGTTCATTATGTCCATACACCACATTTTGCTTATCCATTTATCTGTTGATGGACACTTGGGCTGCATCCACCTTTTAGCAGTTGTGCATAATGATGCTATGATGTGGGTACACAGCATGTGCTGCTTTTTGTTAGAGAGAAAAACTTTTCCCAGAAGCCACCCATAGCAGATTTTCCCTCACACCTCATTGCCAAGAATTATCTCACATGTTCATGCTTAAACCAAGAGAAATGGGCCACAGTGTTTGATTTAGGGTTCCATTGTAAAAGAAGGTTGTGAGTATAAGTCAGTAAGTTACACACTCTGCTGTCAAGACTAGTGAAGTCTACCTGCACTGGGTGAGCCTCAGATTTATATAGGATTTCTGTTTTGAGACCTTGAGGCTAGTGAATACTTCCTCATATTCCTGGCATCCTTGGTCATCATCTTTCTTGTGTGTTCTCACATGTGCTTCCTTTCTTTTTTTTTTTTTTTTATTTTTTTATTTATGGCTGTGTTGGGTCTTCGTTTCTGTGCGAGGGCTTTCTCTAGTTGTGGCAAGCGGGGGCCACTCTTCATCGCGGTGCACAGGCCTCTCACTATTGCGGCCTCTCTTGTTGTGGAGCACAGGTTCCAGATGCGCAGGCTCAGTAATTGTGGCTCACGGGCCCAGCCGCTCTGCGGCATGTGGGATCTTCCCAGACCAGGGCTCGAACCCGTGTCCTCTGCATTGGCAGGCGGATTCTCAACCACTGCGCCACCAGGGAAGCCCTGTGCTTCCTTTCTTATGACCCAATCTCCCGCTACTTTCCTCCATTCAAAATCTTTCCATTGCTTCTCTAATGCTCTAATTCGCTACCTCTGGATTCTCCTCACAGAATTTTTGCCTCACCTTCTGGTCTTAACAAATGCTGACACTTCTCTGAAGATTCTGTCCCCCTGCAACTTTCTTGAAAGTATGTCCTTTTGTCTTTTTGGTCTCATTTATTCATGAACACTGGGTCCAGAGGTGAGTTCAGCTCTCTCCTTATTCTTCAATGTTACATCTAAACCAGTAACCCTCTGTTTTTATGTAAAAATCCCGTTCCTTGAAAAATTTCATGATATTTACATATATTGTTCTCCACCCTCCCTCATTTCTGTCACCTTTCGGCTTCCTGGTTACTAGCTCAGATGCCCATCCACCTGGCTAGTAATCTTATCCATGTCCATGGTTTCAACTCTCACCTAAAGCTAATGAGTCCCAAAGCTATATATTCAGCTCAAATCTTCCTCTTAAGCTCCATATCTAATTGCCTCCTGGGCATAGCCCTCTGATGATGCTTAAGCATTCCTAACTAACTCAACACGTGGAAAAGTGAAAAAACAGAAACCTGGGAGTCTCCTTTGATTTCTTCCCTCCTTCACCACTCCTCTTGGTTCTATTGTCCTAATATCTCCGACCAGTTTTTGCTCTTCCCTTATTACTATTTATTTCAGATCTTCCTTTTTTTAAAACCTGAATTATGAAAACAATCTCCTAACTGTTCTTTCCAGCCCAAGCCATTCTCCATAATCCTGCAAGCAGCAGCCTAAAATGCAATTTAATTATGTCATTCCTTAAATGGTTTCCTTTATAACCAGATTAAAGTTCAACACTCTTATCTTAGTATACAAGTACCACTCCCCAACTCTCATGTTCCAGCTATAATAAATTTCTGGGTTATCCTAAACTGGTCGAATCTCCCTCTTCTGAAGCTAGTTATTTTTGTCATTTAAGTTATCTCAGGACTTCCTCCTTCAGGATCCCTCAATTTGAGAATAACTGACACTCCTTGTTCTCTTAATACCCTGTTCATACCTCTATCATAATGTTTATCACACTGTGAGCCGTAAGTTACTTCTCTGAATTCTTTTCATATTTCCATGACTTAGCACAGTGCTGGGTGTTCAGTAAATATTAGCTGTGAATAGATTTTGTGCTGCATTTCAAGGTTAAAGTTTACTTTGTAGCACTTGCTGAAGTCTGGTTATGAAAGGAAAAGGAAGATGGAATAATATTGCATCTAGGAGGGAAACTGAGTCCACTGAAGTTGCTTTCAGAATTGTGGGGATTCAGTACATGTTTGTAGGCTGAGGCAAAGGGGGCAGTGGAGAGAGTGAGCTTGAGGATGTAGGAAAGGGGATAGAAATAAGGTCACTTGGAAAGGAGAAAACGTTTTCACCAAGTTTTCCTTAAAATAATTTTATAATTTCCACAAGGTATTCATCTCATCAAGGCTGAGTTCAATTTATCTCAAAATAACGTTCCTGATCAGTCATACATGGTACCTGTTTACTTATTAAACAGGACCTTCATCTTTCTCTGGGTCCTGGAGGGAGATGAATAAGAAGTATACTTGGTAGAAGTTAAGAATTAAAAGTTTACTAGCAAAAATCTGGAGCTGTATCACAATCAATGCTACTAGAATGGCTTCTATGTTTTCAAAGTACACACCTGGGATATGATGAATTTTGGAAAGGGCTTGACGCTTAAGATGAATGTTTTATATATATATACACACTAAGCAGTGAATTGCTGTTTTTCATGATTTTTAAATGTAGCATTCTATTAGTCAAATATTCTGGTTTTAATAGCTATTTAATTATACAATCTGATTTATTAATTAAAATAATAGGGACTTCCCTGGTGGTCCAGTGGTTAAGACTCTACGCTCCCAATGCAGGGGGCCTGGGTTCGATCCCTGGTCAGGGAACTAGATCCCGCATGCCACAGTGAAAAGATCCCGCACGTGGCAATGAAGATCCCGTGTACCGCAACTAAGACCCGGTGCAGCCAAATAAATAAATAAATATTAAAAAAATAATAAAGCACGGGTGTTAAAAACAGCTTATGTATGAATGAGAAGGGAGTTTTCAGGGCCTCAGTCATCACCATGAACTCCCACAAGCACTGATGGAGAACTAATTATTCTGTACAAAGTACGGTGCTTACAGCTGAACGGGACACAGATGTTTAAGATGTAGCTCCTGTCTTTTAGAAAGTATATTCACTACTAAAGAGTTCCAGTTAACCAAATGCATAAGTGATTATTGAAAGTTGATGTTGAAGATAGTTTCTAAATACTTAGAACGCTATCTGGTTCAAATATAGTAGCATATTTTTCACTAATTGTATGATTGATATTATTTAGGTACTTTCTGAAAATAGGGTTATAGTTTATTTTTAAAACTTTCAACACCCTGACTAAAATTTTACCTTCAAAAAATATTTTATGTCCCAAGCCCTGTTCTAAATACTTTATGGTGGCTTTTATTATCATCCTATTGTACAGTTGAGGAAACTGAAACACAGAGAGAAGAGTAATTTGCCCAAGTGTAGAGCTGTGACCCTTACACAGGTATTCCACTGCAACGGCCTTTTAATTTTTAATTAAAAATTTTTTTGACTAGGTAAGACATTCACATGGTTTAAAAATAAAAGTGTGTATAATAAAAAAAGTTGATGTTACACATATTTTACTTTCTGTTTTCCATTCAGATAAAGCTCTCTTCTTTTCACTTACTTTTAATTCTTTCTTAATTATCAAAACTGTATGTGCTTCAAAAAAAGACTATAGTGCCTAGGCAGAGTGCTTTGCCCCTAGCAGCACTTATCATGTATTTGTTGAACCGAAATGAACATCTTGTCCAGTTTTGACTCTGTGTGGTTGGCAATTGGCTGAATTGCAAAGTCAAAGACACATTTAGAGGAGAGAATATTGCTGAGCACTGCAGCTGCAAGAATCTCTTTTAAAAACCTAAAGTCTGTTACATAAATTATGTACTCTTTAGACTCTTTCCCACATTCATTTATACAATTGATCATTGAAACCACTTTAGAAATATGTGTATCAAACATTTAGCATATTTTAAAGCTTCCTTAATAACAACCCTAATAAGTGGATCCAATTACATGTTTATTTACTACAAACACCTATGAATAACAGATAACCTAATTATAGTTTATTATTACCTCTGAATCATTCCGATGAAAATGTTTTCTCTCACAGAGTTCATATTGCTTTGGTGTATGAGTATCAAAAGCAGCAGATTGTTTTCCATGATCGTAGGTTTTAAATATTTACCTGCTTGTGCTGCATAATTTAGCACACTGGAGTTGGAAAGCAGTTTGTATGGTAGCTGATGCCATGCCAGTGTTAGAGAATATAACTTCCCTGTGTGACTTCTACGTGAAGTTGTAAAAATGGAAAGTATTCTACTCTTTTACTAACCAATTAAAATTTGTTTTTGCTGTAAATCCACAGACTACCAATGTTTGTGGTATACACACAGTTTTATTTTGTATAATTACCATGTAGTTTATTTAAAGAAAGCATTGCTTCTCGCCTCCTGTTAATGTATGATATTAAAAATGAAATACATTCATTCTTGTAATCCGAGTCTTTATGAAAGTAACAAAAAAGCATCCAGACAGCTTGTTAAATGCATGTTATCTGTCCTAAGAAATCAAAACAGAGTTCCGTATTTTAAAATGTGGAACCACTGGCTATCCAATCAGGCAAGAAAACAGTTATTTTGTTTGCTCACTCTAAAAAATGTTACATCTTGCTATATCCTTTGTATGATAGGTTACTTGGTGGCCCTACTGCATAACAGAAAATAAAAAGTTGCATTACCTGTTTTTGTGAGACTAATAATAAAAATAAGATAATTCAAACCATTAAACACACAAAAAAATTGAAAACCCTTTTCAAATCTACTTTTGAACTTTTCAACTCTGCATTCTGAAAGATTTTCTTTCCCTCGTGGTTTCATAGTCTGGTAGTACAGACTGTTAATTTTTCACTTCTCGCTCTTATTGTAATTTCCTATGCAATTCGGGAGCACGTTTGGTAACCCTTGTTACAGCACAACCTTGCAGTACTGCAAAAACGACACAGGATTACACTTTGCAATAATTTAGTATTTCTCTCAACACCCCTTATGAATGAGGATAAAAATTTCCATTTCATAAAAAGCCTTTGCAGACTGTCCTGTTTCAATTCTGGAAAATAATCTGAACGTCGAAAATGAACGCACATATTCCTTGATATTTAATACCTTCACAAAAGGAAAGGAGGGAATACTGGTATTTTTACCAAAGTGGGGCTTGCTAGAAAGGTCTACATTAATCTAAAGGATTTAATGAATCCTCTGAAATCGCCTTTGAGGTCTGCAGGTGTCAGGGGCAGAGTGAAGAATAAGGGGCGCAGTGCATGCTGGATCTTGTAGTTCCCGCGCTGGAAGCGAGGGAGTGTTGCATGGCAAGCTGGGAGTTGAAGTCCAATTGTTCAGCAGGAAGTCATGGCAGGAATAATGTAGTTTGTCTATCGGAGACACCGCTTATAGATGGATACTTTCTCTTGATTCTGCGCTTGCTATATTGGTGACTTACAGTCTGAGGCGGCAAACAGGACGAAAAAAGGAAAAAAGGATGAAGTAAACGGACCGGGGGCCTGTAGGCCGCTGCTATTGCTGCTGCCAATCAATAGGCGTTAGTGCCCCGGAAGTGGCTGACCTACTGGGTTTGAAGCGGGGGGTGGGGCGTTTCTCTTACTACGGTGGCCGGGGAGCTCGAGGTGCCTGTAGCTGCGGCGCTGAGGTCGGGGTGTCTGCGTGTGTGTCGGCTGCTTTTGTGGCGGCTGCTGGTGGAGCTGGAACATTTCCCGGTTGGTGGCTCCTGCACATTGTTTACATTTCTCCAGTTCTGTTTTCGGTTTTTCGGTGAGGGGTCGACTTGAGGTTCCTCTGACTCCGCTAGCCTCAGAGAAGGTTGGGACTTAGTGTCTCCGGTCCTTCCAAATGACCGGGTTTCTTGGGGGGCCCTGCCCTCAGTGGAGACCCAGTAGCCAACCGTTTAGGCTCTCTGAGGGTTTTGGCGCCTCCCTCATCTCTGTTTCTGGGGTAATTTGTTTTCTGACTCCTTGCCCTTCCTGGGCTCCAGGGCTAACGAACCGTAAGCCTTCCTGTGGGCAGCTGTTCCCCCTCTCCTAGAGGCTTTTCTTACGTGTTTCAGGCACGATCTCTCGTCCTCTAAGCTATTGCATCCATTTAACTCCTTCCCTGTTTCTCTCCATTAAAAAAAGAACAGAAAAGAGAAAAAAAAAATCCCCCCAAATGAGATTCTCAAGATCTCAATCTTCTCATTCCTAACTCCTTTATCCCTTTTTAGGCCTTTGTGACTGCTTCAGACCTTTAACACATTTGCCTGAATATCTTAATGCTTTTCCATTCAGACATTAACGTTTAATCATTTTATTTGATTTCTTACTCATCCTCAACTCTTCGACTTCCATCCACATGTCAGGGCTTTTTAGGTTGGATGTTCAAACACATTGTTATGATGACTGGTGAATACGAGAGACGTCAACGAACAGCCAAGCCTGACTCTGCTTATGAAGTTTATACTTAAGATCTATTTGGCTTACATTTTTGTTTTGTATTGATTATTTTCCCACAAGGGGTTCACTGCTACCCTATGGTTAGAGGATAATACCTCGTCCTACAGCTCTTTGTATCTGAATTACTTAGATGGGATTTTTTTTCCCTTTCCTACTCGAAACATATGTCCCCAGTAGAATTTTTGCGATGATTTTGTGTCAATTAATAGCAGATAGACACAAGGGAATGCTCTTTCCTCCTTGGTTGTTTATGATTTGTAATTAGATTGTGAGTCATTGAAAGTACACAGAGGGATTAGAAAAGCTTTGAAAGGTAAAGTCTGTGTGTGTACCAATTTACAAGTAAATAAAGTGTCTTCCCTGAACAAGGGAGCGTTTCTAATTAGTCGAATAATCTGATGCTATATTGAATTAATTATCAGTTCTTTCACTGTAAAATTTTGGGAAGTGTTTAAAGTTAAAAAGTAGCCAATATGAGAACTTTTATAGTTTAGTAAAAAGAGTTTAAAAACCATTTAACTGATGCTCCTTTTTCTGTAAAATGGAATACAAATATATTGAAAAGTTTATTTGTTGTGATTGTTTATGAGATATTTCTATATATATATATATATTTTAAATTTATTTAATTTATTTAGTTTTGGCTGTGTTGGGTGGTCGTTTCTGTGCGCCAGTTTTCTCTAGTTGCGGTGAGCAGGGGCTACTCTGTTGCAGTGCGCGGGCTTCTCATTGTGTTGGCTTCTTGTTGCAGAGCACGGGCTCTAGGCACGCGGGCTTCCATAGTTGTGGCTTGGGGGCTCTAGAGCTCAGGCTCAGTAGTTGTGGCGCACGGGCTTATTTGCTCCGCGGCATGTGGGATCTTCCCAGACCAGGGCTCGAACCCGTGTCCCCTGCATTGGCAGGCGGATTCTTAACCACTGCGCCACCAGGGCAGGGAAGCCCCTTCTACATAATTCGATAGATCTGGTAAAACAGCATTGTTTACTATTCAGTAATGTTTTGTAGACAGGAATTTTTGTACTTCTTGTCTTTCTGGGGACCATGTAACTTAAATAACTTTGCAGCTTTCTTCTATTCTGAGTATTTTACTATTCTAATAGTAAAATTATTGTTTTTCTTTAGGAGTCAAATATAATCTCTATGTCAATAAAATATAAATATTAATACTTGTACCCAGTCTAAATGAGGTTATTCCTAATTAATCAGAAATGGTTTTAGCCATGCTTAAGAGTGGGGCTAAATGTATAATATTTCAGAATTAATTCACTCATGAAATTCTTATTGGATAAATGATATGAGGCTAGACATTACTCAAATTTGAGATTTTATTCATTTAGTAGGCATTTATTAAATGCTTCTTACTATTTAACTTTTGTCACAATATCATCAAAACATTTATTGAGAACATTCTCTTGTCCTCAGCTCTGTACCAGATGCTTTAAAGCAAGAGTCCCTAACCCCCGGGCCACGGACTGGTACTGGTCTGTGGCCTGTTAGGAACGGGGCTGCCCCGCAGGAGGTGAGTGGTGGGCGAGTGAAGCTTCATCTGCTGCTCCCCATCACTTGCATTACCACCTGAACCATATTCCCCTCCCCACGAAACTGGTTCCTGGTGCCAAAAAGTTTGGGGACCGCTGCTTTAAAGCATTATTGCATTAAATCATTATACCAACTCATTGAGCTATTGAGTATTATTTACATTTAGCAGATGAAGAAACTGAAGCTCAAAGAATTCAAGTAATTTAGTCCGGTTCCTTTTGACTCTTCCCACTTACTACAGTTGCAAAGATTTGTTCACTACTCTGGACTATATAAAGAGCATTAATTCAATAAATACTTGCTAAGCAGCTATTACGTACCAGATACTCTTCTAGGTGCTGGGAATATAACAGTGAACAAGAGACAAAAGTCCCTGCTCTTAGGGAGCTTACACTCTATCAGAATGTTTGACATGTAAACCTTGCCTTCAAGAAACAAAATATAGCCAGTATGCATTTGGTTTTATGTGTTTTAGAATGTTAAGGTTGAAAAGAGAGATTAACCAAGGAATATTTCATGAAGAAGATGAGATTTGATCTAGAACTAAAATAGTGAGTATAAATTTGATAGGTAGAAATTGGGAGGAAAGTAATTCCAGTTTGAGGCATAAAATGAGCAAAATTCTAAATTGTAGGAGAGAGAGATTAGTGGGAGGGACAGTTAACTGGACTGCTTTGTATCTTCATTTCTTTGCATATAAGTGCGCAGTGTTGGCTGAATTTGAAACAAATGTTTAAATGAATGAAGCTGTGGCAAGAGCTCAGATACCAGGCAATGAGGAATTAGATAGATCTAGTGTTATCATTGTGGGATTTAAAGAAAAGAATTAATTGGATAACTGTTGGTGAAAGAACCAGTAAGCACTGTTAATTACTGAATGTTGGGAGTGGCATGGTGGCCAAAGGAGAAGGGAGGCTAGCCTACCAGGTTTGAACTGAGTGGGTCAGGTGTATTGTAGATTTACCTGGGATGAGGGTTTTTTATTTGTTTGTTTATTTTATTCCAAGATGCACCATTATTTTATGAACTGCCGTGAAAGAAAAAAAATATTGCCCATTAAACATAAAAAGATTGTCAACTGTAAGATGTATTCAGTTTCAGAGTTTAAAATGTAAAAATGTGTGATCTAGAAATGATGAAATAAGGTACTCCTTATGATGGTTCGTGAGCCTTGTAACTACTTAATTTTTTTGGACTGTTTATAAATGTTTGTAATCTTTGACGTGCATTCAATCATTTAACACTTATTTATCTACTAGGCACGCTTCTAGGCCACAGTGATATAGTGATGAGTAAATGCAGTCTCTACCTCATAGAACTTATGAGGGGAGGCAGACATAAATCAAATATTCCATCAAAGAAATGTAAAGTTGCAACTATTGTAAGTTCTATGAAAAAGGACTTGATGTTATACAGAAGAAAAATTGTTTACAGAGGAGATAAGAGTGTGGATGAGGAGAGGCCAGATGAGAGATGGTAATATCTTAGACAAGGTGGTGGTGAAGACAGGTAAAAGTGGATGGGTTTTAGAGATGTTTAGGAGGTGGAACTGGTTGATGAATTGGATATGAGGAATGAGGGAGAGAAAGGTGCCATCGGCCACCACTAGCATGTTGGCTTTTGTAACTGGATGGATTGTGGTACAGTTCATTGAGGTTGAGAACATTGTAAGATGACTGGGTTTGGGGGGACATGCTTTGTTCGTTAATATTTTTTCACCGTGGCATCAGTGTTCAAGGTTTATGTCTTAATTATTCTTTTTTTTCCTTTTATGTCATTGTTTAAGTTAAGTATGTTTGAGGAATGCTGTACCTGAAATAAGTTTTTTCAGTATTTTTTCCCTTGAGTGGGCAGGGATAAGGTTCTAGATGAAGGCTTTTGGAAATATGTTGGTATTTGTTTTGAATTTATATGTAACATATTCAACCATATATATGAATAGGTAACTGAGTAATACAGCTCTATATCATTTTTAATTGCACTTGGGATTTGGCAATAAATTGGGCATCTGGTTAAATTCTAACTTCATTCATTGGTGTATGTGTAAATATAAATGTGTATTAGGGAAAAAAGACATGCTTATGATTTTCTTTGAAATAACTCCATTGTGTAGTTTTTGGTAGATATTGAATTAATACAGTCAGTTATTATTTAAATTTTACATTTCATAGTAAAGCAGTAGAGGGTACAGAGCAAAAAGCTTGGGCTTGGAGTCAAATTGCCTGGATTCAAGGTGTGTTTTGCTATTTAGTAGCAGTAGGATCTTGCAAAAGTTATTTAGCCTTTGTTATTTTTTAAATCTATAAAATGAGGATAATAATAGTACCTGCCTTATAGAGTTGTTGTGAGGATTAAATGAGATGTTATGTGTGCATAGGTTTACAAAATTCCTGTACAGAGTTTGTTTATTATTATTGTTATCATTATTATTATTATAGTGATGTGGTGTCTGGGATCATCTGTACTTCTGTAACAACATTTTAATTTAGAGTTCCTTTTTTTTTTTTTTAAGTTATTATTCGGGGGTGGGTTTTTTTTTGTTTGTTTTTTATTATTTATTATTTATTTATTTTTGGCTGTGTTGGGTCTTCGTTTCTGTGCGAGGGCTTTCTCTAGTTGCAGCGAGTGGGGGCCACTCTTCATCGTGGTGCGCGGGCCTCTCATTGTCGCGGCCTCTCTTGTTACGGTGCACAAGCTGCAGACGCGCAGGCTCAGTAGTTGTGGCTCACGGGCCCAGTTGCTCCACGACATGTGGGATCTTCCCAGACCAGGGCTCGAACCCGTGTCCCCTGCATTGGCAGGCAGATTCTCAACCACTGCGCCACCAGGGAAGCCCCTAGAGTTCCTTTTAACTAATAGATCTTAATTGGGGAAAAAATCGTTTGGTAGTCATATTTGGATTTGGAGAAAATATTATACAAGACAGCTTTTGTTTATTCACAGTTGTCCTAGGTGAGTCAGCACATGTCATCTTTCACAGAATTCTCATCAGAGATTATGGTTAGTCTACAGCTATAATTGGAAGTTAATGATGGATTGGCTTATAATTACTTATATTTGTTAGGATTATTACTTTTATTTTTAGTCCAACCTGTCTGAACTTTGTACTGGCTTTTAGGTCTTATGGATAGGGTGAAGACATAGTTAAACGTTATAAAGTCTGATCAGCTGCTCTAAAGTCGATTTAATTTCCATCATACTTTTTTCCCCAACTTTTTTTCTTTTGAAAGTTTCAAACCTATACAAAAAAGTTTAAAGAGTAGTACGACAAATACCTGTATATCCTTTACCTGGACCCACTAGTTGTTAACATTATGCTTCTTTTGATTTTTCGCTTTTTCTGTAACACACACACACACACACAAATGCACACCTTTTTTTTTCCTTGCTGAAGCATTTGAAAGTAAGGTGGAAACATCATGATACTTTACTTCTAAATACTTCACCATGCATCGCCTAAGAACTAGGACATCCTCCTACATAACTATAATGCCATTAGCATACCCAAATAATTTAATTTTGATATGATAAAATTATCTAAGGTGTAGGCCATATGAAAAAATTCAGATTTACCCAGATGTTCCAGTAATGTCTCTTATAGCTTTTTAGGAAAAAAACACTGAATTGAATAAGAGATTTCATTGAATTGTATTTGGTTGTCGTGTCTCTCTGTTTTCTTTTATCTAGAACAATCCTCACCTTTTCTTTTTCCTCCTATCTTCCTTCCTTTTTTTTTTTTTTTTGGTGTTTCAAGACACTGACATTTTTGGAAAGTCTAGGCCAATTGTTTTGTAGAATGCCTCACAAAATGAATTTGATTGTTTCTTCACAGTTTCAGGCTAAATAGTTTTTTTTCAAGACTGTTACATGGTAGTTATTGTAAACTTTCCATTTGATCACATCAAGAGTAATGTAATGATAATTTGTCCATTTATTGGTGATGTTAAGGTTGATCACTTAGGTTAACCAGATTCCTACATTTTAAAGGTGTCTTTTCCCTTTTATACTTAACAATTAATCTGTGGAGGTGATACTTTATCATTAGATATTCTGTTTTCCAGCAATTTTTTTTCTATATGGTGGCTTTAGTAGCCATTGATGAACCTTGCCTGAATCAATCATTGCATTGGTTGTTGCCAAATAATGGTTTTCCAGTTCTCTCAATCCTTCTACATATGTTTGCTGGCTATTTTCTTTAAAGAAGAGTTATTCCTCCTCTCTCTTTTTATTTTATTTTAAAGGAAGATACAAAAAAATATATATTTATTTATTTATTTATTTGGCTGCATTGGGTCTTAGTTGCGGTGAGTGGGCTCTTTGTTGAGGCATGTGCGCTTCTCTCTAGTTGTGGCATGTGGGCTCCAGAGCGCACGGGCTTAGCTGCCCGGCGGCCTGTGGGATCTTAGTTCCCTGACCAGGGATCGAACCCTCGTCCCCTGCACTGGAAGGCGGATTCTTAACCACTGGAACACCAAGGAAGTCCCTCTCCTTTTATTTTAGTACTTCTATGTACCCAAGTATTCCTTTTTAAAAAACGTATCCAATGTGATGATCTGTTACCATTATGCTTTTTGATGACTGAATTATCTCAGATTTGTTTAGTCCCTTCAAACTAGTTCCTGTGGCCTGTGCATATGTCCACATTGGTATTTGGGCACCTTCTTACTTCTTTGTACAATAAGGTGTTCCAGGCTCACCTTGTATATTCTACTTGGAATCAACTATTTTACAGTGGAGCCCTCGTTCATTTTAGTGGAAAATGGTACTTAGAAACCAAAATTTGGGCATTGAATATACTCACTACTATTACGGTTGTTGCTTCTGGGCCCTTTAAATGGTTACACACATACACACACATTTTTTAAAAGAAATCATGATTTTATAGGATACCTTCAATTCAAGTTCAGAACCACAGAGTTCAACTTTACCTTTCCTCAGTTCATATTTGTATCTCCCTTTTCCTACAGGGAGAATTCTGATTCTCAACCATATCAATATATTTACTCATTTAATCTGCCCTACACACACATATGATAGTTTTGGAATTGCTGTACTGATACTCTCTCCTGCAACAGATTTACCAAGTAAAGATTTCTTTGCCACTTTATGTCCTTATAATATATCCCACTAAATATATATAGTCAAAGAAAGCAGGTGTTCAAAGGTATTTGAATGATTTCTTCTGTGATTATGTTATCAATTTAAAATATAGTTAAGTTCCTACTAAACCACTTTTTAATAGACTCTTTTTGTAAAATCGGTTATCTGTAAAACTACTAAAGTAGACATAATAATTTAAAACTTTATCATAATATATAGTAATAGGGAGCTCTAGGATAGTTATATCAGATAGAGAATATGCAGTTTTTATCTTTATAAGGCTTTAAATTTGTAGCTCTTTTTTCAAATTGATGTAATTTTTTATTATTTAAAATTAGAAATGATGAGAAAAATGACATCAGGCAATTCCATTTGTAAGCCAAAACAATTACGTTTGTGAACATTTTAAACAGTGCTCTTCTTTTGACTGATGATACAATTCAAGCATTAATCTTTAACAATAGACATAATTGTTCAGGGTACTTTAACTCATTCCTAAAAAATATGGCTAGTGTTTTCCTGTATTGACACCCAGAATAGAAAGATTTATGTTATTTGTATGTCCTTGTTCTTTGTATTTGAAGAATGCCAGTTATGACTGTGTGTTACCCTGTGATTTTTTTTCATGTGTGAATGTTCTCATTGGAAATGGAAAAATATTTCTCTTAATTATTATAGCATTTTATATTTTTGTTGTGAGACATAACCACATTCAATCTTGAGTTCTGGTTAGTTATAAACATGTTGCTTATTAGAATGCAAGGTTAATGGGGACAGGAACTGGGTTTCGTGGCTTATTATATTTCCCATAGTGCCTTATAGAAGTAAGTACTCCAGTACTTGATGAATGAATAAATGTGATACTTTGTGTTTAAATGACATATAGTACTAGTCTCAATAATATGGATGCACCTTTTTCTTGACAAAAGTATCTAATGGAATGGGACTTGGAAAAGATCTTATTGGTATTTACTTGTTACAAATCTCAAAGTCACTGTGTCTCACACTGAATTCCCCATCTTCCCTTAGCCTTTTCCTCTTGGGTTCCCTTTTTCTGTTAAAGGTATCATTATTCTCTGAGACATCAGACCTGAAATTTCAGTCATTTTATTCTCTCTCCTGAATGTGGGCATATAAACATTCATATATTTATATGATGTTGCTAGTTCTACCGTCTCAGCTTGTTACTTGTATCTCCTTATTCCTTATCCCCTTACCAGCACTCTGATTGAGGCACTCATTACCACTCATAACAATCTTCTGACTAATTGAAGGAATTAAGAATATTTAATGTGGAAAAGAGATGGTGGGGTGAAGAGCAGGAAATATGTCTTTGAATATCTGATGGACTATCAAATGGAAGAGGGATTGATTTCAGAGAGCACAGCCAGGACCAGTTACTAGAAATTAGAAGGACATAGACTTTTGGTTCCGTATGTCTTTCAAGCAAGTGTAGGTGTTAAAAATTAGCTGATATCATGCAGTTGTATGGATACTCTAGAGCAGTTATGTTAGTAGAAAAAAAATAGTTTAAAATATTATCAGGCTTTTAAACTTGCAGCTGTATATTCAGCTCAATACAAAGCTCATTATATACTGAGCTCCCTGTTTTAGGAGTGTTCACTCAGAGGCTGGGTAAATGCACTTGGCAAAGATGTTGTAAAGGAAATCTTGCTGCCATATGGGTGGATGAACTGATTAGCGATTAGTGAGCCCGAACCAGAGAGCAGATCAGATTCCTAGGGATAGGAGCGATTTTTTGTTTTTTGTTTTTTGCTTTTTAAACTTACACATTTTCTTTCACTGCTCCTCCCCATCCAAGCAGTGCAAGTTAGGAGAGATTACTGGTAGATTGGAGTGTATTGTGTAGGAAAATGGTCAAGAACTATTAATAGTGCTACTTAATAGTTACTAGATGCTTTTAAGTTCCCTTTTAATCATAAGATTCTGACATCCTTCAGTTCTTAGAGAGGTTAAGTTCATTTTATTGATTAAATGATTTGACTCACTATGTTATTTCTTATATGTAGACTGTGTACTTAATACCTTGCAAAGTTGCACTTTAAAGTATGGAGGCTGCAAACATTCATATTTATCGTGGACTCATCAGAGGTTACTAAAGTACTGACAGAGTTCTAGAGTATCCATACAACTACATGATTAAAATTTATTTATCAAACTATAGTCAATATTATGTTCTTCTTAGAGATAAGATCAAGGAATGTTTAAGACAGCCCAGATAACATTAATAGTTCCTATTGTAGCCTTCAGCCATTTAGGTTGGTTATGGTGATGACTTTACAGTCTGTGAACATGTAATAGTGCTGCATAGGTGGAGATTTTTGCCTACAGGAACTTGATACAAGTCATATGTCAGGGTAAGTGTCTATTCAGTACTTAGGTTTTTCCATATAAGTTTCATTTTAGATTTAAGAGAAGAACACCTAAGTAGTACCTTTTATTTGTGTCATCATTATGAAGTAGCTGTACATTGATTTAGTGTCTTTAACTGGAGGATGCAATCCTAAAGAGTTCTAAGAATGTTTACAAGATGTATCCTTTCGGCAAAACTACCAAGCCAGTTTCTGGATGTGCATGTCTTACCCTTATTATGTTGCTTGTCCCTTTTCTCAATCTTTTTATCTTTATCTCTTACTGCCATCTACGTTGCCTAACTGTTAGCTCTGAAAGAGGGCAATCCAAGTAAATATTTCTAGTGCTCTCCCTATCTTCATATTTGCTACTTGAAAAAAAAGCATGCTGGGTTTACAAACAACATTTTTAGGCAATTTCAGGGCATGAAGATAGAAGACTGGCAAGTGTAGGAAAAGCAAAGGAATAGAAATGGATACAATAGTTGACGTTTCTGTAAACAAAGAACTGAGATGGAGAAAAGAAATGAGAGCAGAAATGACAGACCAACATATTGAGAGACATTCAAGGTCAGACAAGGGATTGATATTTGTTACTAAAAATGCAAGCAGGTAGAAAAGGTTACAGTAGATGAAAAACTTCCTCACAGTTCAATTTATTTGATGGCATAGCTAAAAGCACATCAAAAATTCTAAATCAATATCTATATTTCTTTTGCTGCAGAATACCATTTGGGGAAGATGCCCAACCATACACAAATCCTGGAATCCTGCAGTGTTTTTATTGGTTGTGCTGCGTGACTGAGATATATTCTGTAGAATTAGTCCCCTAAAGTTCTGTCAGGAGTTTTTACTGGCTTTAAATCCTCAGTGGATAAAATATTCTATTTATTGCCATATGGGGGAGGCTGATTATCCTTATCTACTCTTCAAGGACATTGATTTGAGTACCTTTTACATTTATCAGTTTATAATTTATCGACTATCTTAATGTGTGGTTGTGGTTAGAAAAGTGACTCTCTAAAAATGACATTTGGGTCTCAATCGATGATTTTCATATCACATGTTGTAGTTCTGTCTTCCAAAACAGCTCTGTTTAGTCTTCACTCTGCACTTCAAATCATTAACAATAAAGTTGAGGAATGATCCTCATCTAGTGGCTTTATCTATGTTTACTGAGGTAAAGAGTTTTCTCTTCTTTAATGCTATTATTTTTAAATTAAAAATGGAATCGTCAGAATGTAAACAGCAAACAAATATGGAAATGGTGGATGATAAAATTTGTTGTAGTATGCATTAGTGAAGAATGTCTACTTGAAAAAAGTGTTGCCAATTTCTCTAAAGTTTTAAGAAATAAACCATAAATCCCTTCTAAAAAGTATTTGGAAATTGTGGAGAATGTTATTTGGATGGTTTTTTAGACTGAGGCTCTGACAACACTACATAAAATAACCAAGAGTTTTGGCGTATCATTTTTTTTTTTCCTGGAGCAGTCAGTCAAACCATGTATTTTAGGTATCACAGGAGATTGAAATATACTGGATAATGGGTAAATCATCTCTTCACTTTATAATTGATAGACTAGTGAATTTTAATTCATTTTTAACTTTTTTTTTAAATCAGGAAAGCTTTGGGAAAGGGAATTTGTAGGTGAGGATAGTTTAGAATTGCGGTTTCTTCATTTGTATGTTTTTTTTTTCTTTTATAGTTAAACTAAAAGTACTGTTTGTCTTGCCTTTCCCTGGCTTTTCTCACACAAACAAAAGGAAAAAATTTTTTTCTTCATTGATTTTTTTAGATTATTATATACATTTTCTTCCAGCTTTATTGAGATATAATTGACATACAGCACTGTATAAGTTTAAGATGTACAGCATAAAGATTTGACTTCCATACATCATGAAGTGATTATCACAATAAGTTGAGTGATCATCTGTCATCTCATATAGATACAAAATTAAAGAAATAGAAAAAAAAAATTTTTTCTTGTGAAGAGAACTCAGGATTTACTCTCTTAAGTTTCATATATAACATACAGCAGTGCTAATTATATTTATCATGTTAATTACATCCCTAGTACTTATTTATCTTACAACTGGAAGTTTGTAACTTTTCTTTTTTTTTAAATAACTGGAAGTTTGTACCTTTTGACTACCTTCATCCAACTCCTCCTCTGTCATCCCCTCCTCTGGTAACCAGAAATCTGATGTCTTTTTCTATGAGTTTGTTTGTTTTTGAAGTATAATTAACCTAAACACTATGTTAGTTCCTATTAACATAGTGATTTGGTATTTTTATACATTTTAAAATGATCACCACAATTAGTCTAGTTACAGTATGTCACCATCCAAAGATATTATGTAATTATTAACTATATTCCCTATTCATACCTGAGACTCATTTAAAGAAAATATTTTAGTAGACTGGATGCAAGTATTAATTTATGCGTTTTCCTCTTTCCAGATCTCACCACATTTATTTTTAGGAGAAAAAAAATTATGAGTTAACAAGGGGTAGCCTCCAAGTCATTTTACTCAGCTAAAGCTGTTCTGGGGAATTACATTGAGGAAGTTAAGTTTTGTAAATGACTAAATAGCTGAATCTGATGTCTTTGAGAAACACAAGAATAATGTTGTTTATCTTAAAAAGGAAAAAAGCACTTTGTCTCAGCATTTTTATCTTTCTCATAGGCTTTTTAGGAATTTTGTAATAGAATGTCTTCTCTGTAGATTTCTTAGTTTGTCGGAGTCCAGCTCCAACAGGATCCAGGATACCCCAAAAGGATGGACAGCGTCGGCGATGAACAACAGGAAGGAGACTGAGACTCGTGGACTCAGCCAACTAAAAATAGCACCATCTCGTGCTTTCTTTATTTCATATACTCATATATAGATTACAGTAGAATTACATAAATCATTAACATACATTGTAATACTATTGTTTTGAGTCGAAAGAATGAATCATTTTGAACCCACAAAGATTTCCTTAAAAGATTATGTAAACCATACCTTTTAGTTTCTAGATTTTCTCATAAGATAAATTCCAAGGTTACCATTACATACAGTACATGTTCTAAGAATTATTCTTGGTGGTTAACCAACCTTAACACCTAAGTCTAAATATATCCTTATATTCTGTATATCCCTAGCCCCCACATAGCTTTTCCGACATGGACATTCCTTTTTTATAATGCCATTAAAATATCTAAAATATATTTTACAATTTCTATTTTGAATATTGCTACTCAAAGGCAATTTAATATAGCAACAAACAATATTAGGATCCCAATAATCTATTAAAGAATAACTTTCCAAATCATTTCTATTTGTCCCTAATCTAGAGCATATCTGTTCACCAGTTAATTGATCAAATATCATTAAACTACCATTAATATTGAACCACAAATTATTATTACCATCATAAACACCCTCATATGGCCATATCTCTAGGGAAGATGGTGTTTTCCAAAGAAACATTTCCCTATGTCCAGATTTAGTCACTGTTTCCCAATGTCCCTCTTTAGGCACCGGGCCTTGCCAAACAGTACTCAAAGGGGAAGTCAGGAAATCTAAGATTTTTCCTTGGGGCAAATCCTGCCACACTTAAATTTACATATATAGAAATTATAAGTATTGCTTTTACGAGGAATGTAGTCCACCTTCCACGTGCGGTTCCGCCTTGCAGTTCCGCACTGGAGCGCCCCATGACCTTGTCATGGCGTTGCAGCGTCTGGATGGCTTCCAACATTAGTTGAGCAGTTTAAGTTGTTTTTGTTAGAATTTAACATAACCTGTACACACTTGTAATTTCCTGTGTTAAGTTTTTCATTTGAGCGATTTATTTTTGAATAATTCTGTTATTATTTTAAAAGAGGCTCAACGTAAACACTTTAATAAAGAGAAGTACAAAAAAGAAAGTAGAAATGACATTGCATAATGTCAGCATAGAGTCTCAACATAAATCATACCTTGTTAAATAAAGCTTCTCCTAATGTTAAAAAAAATGATATTGCATCTCTTAGAGATTTCCACTTTTAACATTATGGACTTCTTTTTTTTTTTTAATATTTATTGGAGTATAATTGCTATATATTGCTGTGTTAGTTTCTGCTGTATAACAAAGTGAATCAGCTATACGTATACTTATATCCCCATATACCCTCCCTCTTGTGTCTCCCTCCCAGCCTCCCTATCCCACCCCTCTAGGTGGTCACAAAGCACTGAGCTGATCTCCCTGTGCTATGTGGCTGCTTCTCACTAGCTATCTGTTTTACATTTGGTAGTGTATATATGTCCATGCCACTCTCTCACTTTGTCCCAGCTTACCCTTCCCCCTCCCCATATCCTCAAGTCCATTCTCTACAACTGCGTCTTTATTCCTGTCCTGCCCCTAGGTTCTTCAGAACCATTTTTTTTTAGATTCCATATATATGTGTTAGCATACGGTGTTTGTTTTTCTCTTTCTGACTTACTTCACTCTGTATGACAGACTTTAGGTCCATCCACCTCACTACAAATAAGTCAATTTTGTTTCTTTTTATGGCTGAGTAATATTCCATTGTATATATGTGTCACATCTTCTTTATCCGTTCATCTGTTAATGGACACTTAGGTTGCTTCCATGTCCTGGTTATTGTAAATAGTGCTGCAGTGAACATTGTGGTGCATGACTCTTTTTGAATTATGGTTTTCTCAGGGTATATGCCCAGTAGTGGGATTGCTGGGTTATGTGATAGTTTTATTTTTAGTTTTTTAGGGAACCTCCATGCTGTTCTCCATAGTGGCTGTATCAATTTACATTCCCACCAACAGTGCAAGAGGGTTCCCTTTTCTCCACACCTCTCCAGCATTTATTGTTTGTAGATTTTTTGATGATCCCATTCTTCTGACTGGTGTGAGGTGATACCTCATTGTGGTTTTGATTTGCATTTGTCTAATGATTAGTGATGTTGAGCATCCTTACATGTGTTTGTTGGCAATCTGTATATCTTGTTTGGAGAAATGTCTATTTAGGTCTTCTGCCCATTTTTGGATTGGGTTGTTTGTTTTTTTGATATTGAGCTGCATGAGCTGCTTGTGTATTTTGGATATTAGTCCTTTGTCCATTGCTTCGCTTGCAAATATTTTCTCCCATTCTGAGGGTTGTCTTTTCGTCTTGTTTATGGTTTCCTATGCTGTGCAAAAGCTTCTAAGTTTCATTAGGTCCCATTTGTTTATTTTTGTCTTTATTGTCCTATAGATTTTGGATTGTCGTGTTTTTGTTTCCATTTGTCTCCAGGTATTTTTTGATTTTTTCAGTGACTTCAAAATCATGCTAGTAAGCATTGGTTGTTTACTAGCATATTGCTTAGCTTCCATGTGTTTGTGCCTTTTTTTTTTTTTTTTATAAGTTTGTCCTGACCACTTTAACTAGGGTCTGGCTTTTTTTTTTTTTTAACTTATTTTTGGCTGTGTTGGGTCTTCGTTGCTCTGCATGGGCTTTCTCTAGTTGCGGCAAGTGGGGGCCACTCCTCATTGCGGTGCACGGGCCTCTCACTGTTGCGGCCTCTCTTGTTGTGGAGCACAGACTCCAGATGCGCAGGCTCAGTAGTTGTGGCTCACGGGCCTAGTTGCTCTGCGGCATGTGGGATCCCCCAGACCAGGGCTTGAACCCGTGTCCCCTGCATTGGCAGGCAGATTCTCAACCACTGCGCCACCAGGGAAGCCCTGTTTGTGCTCTTTTGCAGTATTTTTCTTGTAGTTGATTTCTAGTCTCATAGCATTATGGTCAGAAAAGATTCATGATATAATTTGGATTTTATTAAATTTACTGAGAGTTGTTTTGTGGCCTAGCGTTTGATCTATCCTGGAGAAAGTTCCATGTGCATTTGTAAAGAATGTGTATTTGGCTGTTTTTGAATGGTATGTTCTCTATATATCTTTGAAATGCATTTTATCTAATGTGTCATTTAAACCCCTTTTTCCGAATTGATTTTCTATCTGGATGTTTTCAGTTCATGTAAGTAGGCTGTAAAGTTCCCTACTATTGATGTTATTGTGTTACTGTCAGTTTCTTCATGTCTGTTAATATTTGCTTTATGTATTTAGGTGCTCATATGTTGTGTGCTTATATATTTACAACAGTTATATCTACTTCTTGGACTGATTCCTTGATCATTATGCAAGCTTCTTCTTTGCCTCTTGTTATAGTCTTTGTTAAAGTCTATTTTGTTTGATATAAGTGTTGCTATCCTGGCTTTCATGTCCATTTGCATAGAATACCTTTTTCCATCCCCTCACTTTCAGTCTGTGTCTTTAGACCTGAAGTGAGTTTCATGTAGGGTGCGTATGTAGGGGTCTTGTTTTTGTATCCATTCAGCCACTCTCTGCCCTTGTTTGGAGTATTTAGTCCATTTACATTTAAAGTAATTATTGATAGCTGTGTAATTTTTGCAATTTGTTAATTGTTTTGGGTTGTTTGTGTAGTTCTTTTTGTTCCTTTCTTCTTCTTTTGCTCTTTTCCCTTGTAATTTGATGACTAGCTTTAGTGTTGTATTTGGATACCTTTTTTCTTTTTTTTTTTTTTTCTGTGTATCTATTGTAGTTTTTTGCTTGGTTATTACCATGAGGTTTATATATAGCAATCTCTATATATTTATATGATTGTTTTAAGTTGCTGATTTCTTAAGTTCAAACACATTTTAACAACCCTGCATTTTTTCTCCCCCCACCACGTTTACTGTTTTTGACATCATATTTTACATCTTTTTGTTTTGTATATCCCTAACTAGTTATTGTGGATGTAGGTGGTTTTACTACTTCTGTCTTTTTAACCTTCCTACTAACTTTGTACTTCGTTGGTTTACTACCTTTATTGTATACTTGCCTTTACCAGTGAGGTTTTCCTTTTGTAATTTTTATGTTTCTAGTTGTGGCCTTTCTTTTTCATTTAGAGAAGTCCCTTTAACAATTCCTGTAAAGCTGGTTTGGTTGAGCTGAGCTCTTTTGGCTTTTGCTCGTCTGTGAATCTTGATCTCACCATCAAATCTGAGTGAAAGCCTTGCTGAGTAGGTAGAGTCTTCTTGGTTGTAGGTTTTTCCTTTTCATTACTTTAAATGTATTATGCCACTCCCTTTTGGCCTGCTGAGTTTCTGCTGAAAAGTCAGCTGATAGCCTAATGGGAGTTCCTTTGTAGCTTGTTGCTTCTTCCTTGGCTGTTTTTAATGTTCTCTTTATCTTTAATTTTTGCCGATTTAATTACTATGTGTCTTGTTGTAGTCTTTTTTGGGTTGGTCTCATTTGGGACTCTCTATGCTTCCTGGACCTGGACGTCTGTGTCTGTTTCATTTCCCAGTTTAGGCAAGTTTTCAACTATTATGTCTTTCATACATTCTCTGCTTTTTTTCTGTCTCTTCTTCTTCTGGGACCCCTGTAATGTGAATGTGAGTCATTGTGCAGAGGTCTCTTAAACTGTCTTTGTTTCTTTTTATTACTTTTTCTTTTTCCATCCAGGTTTAGTGATTTTCACTACTTTGTCTTCCAGCTCACTGATCCATTGCTTATATCATGCAGTCTTCTGTTGATTTCTTGTGTTGTATTTTTTATTTCAGTTACTGTATTTACCTCTGTTGTTCTTCTTTGTATTTTCTAACTCTTTGTTACAAACTTCTAACTTCTCTCTCTGTTCATCCAATCTTCTTCTGAGTTCTTTGAACATCTTTATGATCATTACCTTGACCACTTTATTGGTTAGATTGCTTATCTCTGCTTCCTTTAGTTCTTCTAAATTTTATCTTGTTACTTTATTTGCAAAATATTTTTCTGTTTTCTCATTTTGCCTAATTTGCTATTTTTATTTTTATGTATTTGTTAGGTTGGTTATGTTTCCAGCCTTGGAGAAGTGACCTTGTGTAGGACACATCCTATGCGTCCCAGCAGTGCACTCCCTTGTAGTTACCGGAGCTATATGGTCTAAGGGTGCCCGCTTTGTGGGCTGCATGGGTTCTTCTGTTGTGGTGAGCTGGCTACTGTGGTTGGTCTGGTAGGCATGACTGGTCCCCAGTCTATTTCTTTGTCAGGCCCTGTCTTGTGCAGAGGCTGTTGGCTGCTGTTGGCTGCTGGTTGGTGGGGCTGGGTCATGAGGCACCTGACTGCAGAGCCCCAGAGGGTCCTGGGGCTAGTGCTGTCCCACTGGTGGGTGGGAACTGGGTTCTGGTGTGGGGCTGGGGGGTCCTGGATCTATTGTCAGCCTGCTGGTGGTCAGGTCCATTTTCTGGCATGGCTGGCTGCAGGGTCTGGGGTGTCCCAAAGCTGATTTTTTACCCACCCGTGTGTTGGGCTAGATCCTGGGGAGGCTGGCTGAGGGGCCCAGGGTATCCTAGAGCTGGTGTTGGCTTGCTGGTTGGCAGGGCCAGGACCCAGTGTGTCCTGTGGGTGGTGCTTTTCTGCTGGTTGGTGGGCTGTGTCCTGACATGACAGGCTGTGGGGCTGTGGTGGTCCTGGGTCTGGTGTCTGCCCTCTGATGGGTGGGTCCGTAGCCCATGGGATTCTGGTGCTGGTGGCCACCCACTAGTGTCTGAGGTCCTGGGGCTAGTGCCAGCCCACTGGTTGGTAGAGCTGAATCCTGGAATCTCTGGCTGTAGAGCCTGGGGATTACAGAGCTGGTAGCAGCCTATTGGTGTGGGGGGCGGGGTGAGGCCCAGGTGGTCCTGGGGCTAGTGCCTGCTCATTGGTGGGTGAAGCTGGGTCCCAGGGTCTTTGGTTGTAGGGCCCTGGGGGTCCTGGAGTTGAGGTGTTGGCACACTTGTGGGTAAGGCCTGGGCCCAGGGAGTTCTGGGGCTGGTGACTGCCCACTAGTGGGTGGGGCCAGGCCCTGGGTTCTCTGGCTGCAAGGCCTGGCGGTTCCAAGGCTAGTGCCGGTGCACTGGTATGTGGGGCCAGGTCCTGGGCCCTCTTCTGTACAGCGCGGGTCCTGCGGCAGCTGTGGGCTTGGGGGAGGGGGGCGTCTTAAGGTAGCTGGCCTGCTGGTGTGTGAGGCTGTGTCTCTGCCTGACTAGTTGCATGGCCTTAGGAACCCCATTACAGGTGGTGACATGTTGGTGGGAAGGGCTTGGTTCCAGAGATAATAAGCGAGAGAGAGGAGTCCAAAATGGTACTTGACAGCACCGGGGTCCTTGCGGTAGAACAAGCTCCCCAAAATGGCGGCCGCCAGTGTGTATGTCCCCAGGGTGAGCTCCAGTTGCCTCCTGCCTCTCTGCCAAGATCAGCAGGTAGGTCTGACCCAGACGCCTTTTAAATTACTGCTTTTGTTCTGGGTCCCAGAGAGTGTGAGGTTTTGAGTGCATCCTTTAAGAGTGGAATCTCTATTTTGCCCAGTCCTCTTCCTCTCCCGAAAGTAAGCCCCACTGGCTTTCCAAGCCAAATCTTTTGGGGGGCTTGGGACCCCAGTGTGGGGCTTGGACCCCCTTTCTCCTTGGGGAGAAACCTCTACAACTGTAATTATCATTTTGTTCCTGGGTCAGCCACCTTGGGGAATGGTTTTTTTTTTTTTTTAATTAATTAATTAATTTATTTTTGGCTGTGTTGGGTCTTCGTTTCTGTGCGAGGGCTTTTTCTAGTTGTGGCAAGCAGGGGCCACTCTTCATCGCGGTGCGCGGGCCTCTCACTATCGCGGCCTCTCTTGTTGCAGAGCACAGGCTCCAGACGCGCAGGCTCAGTAGTTGTGGCTCACGGGCCTAGTTGCTCCGCGGCATGTGGGATCTTCCCAGACCAGGGCTCGAACCCGTGTCCCCTGCATTGGCGGCAGGCAGATTCTCAACCACTGCGCCACCAGGGAAGCCCTGGGGAATGGGTCTTTACTATACTAAGTCTCTGCCCCTCCTATCCATCTTGTATGTTTACTTCTTTATACCTTTAGTTGTAGAAGATCTTTTCTGTTGGTCTTCCGGTCTATAATCAATAGTTGCTCTGTAAATATTTGTAATTTTGGTATGCCTGTGGGAGGAGGTGAGCTCAGGGTCTTCCTACTCCACTAAAGAGGCCACCCAGATGCATCTCCTATGCATTGCTGAATTTGATTTCCTAATATTTAGTTGAGGATTTTGCAGCTATGTTCATGAGAAATACTGGTCAGTAGTTTTCTTTTCTTGTAATGTCTTTGGTTTTGGTATTAGGGTAATGCTGACTTCATAGAATGAGTTTGGAAGTATTCCCTCCCTCCCTATCCTCCGATAGATGCTTCTATCTTCTGGAAGAAATTGTAGAGAATGGACATAACTTCTTTCTTAAATGTATGGTAGAACTCAGTGACGCCATCTGGGCTTGATGCTTTGTGTTTTAAAGGTTATGAATTATTGATTCACTTTTAAAAATAGATATAGCCCTATTCAGATTGTCTGTGTTTTCTTCTGTGACTTTTGGCAGACTATCTTTCAAGGATTTGGTCCATTTCATCTGGGTTATCAAATTTGTGAGCATAGAGTTGTTCATAATATTTCTTATTATTATTTTAATTTCCGTGGGAGCTGTGCTGATGCCTTCTCTTTATTTCTGGTATTAGTAATTTGTGTCTTCTCTCTTTTTTCTTAGTTAGCCTGGCTAGAGGCTTATAGGTTTTATTGATCTTTTCAAAGAAGCCCCTTTTGGTTTCATTGACTGGTTTCATTCAATCTCTATTGATTTTTTTTTCTGCCCTAATTTTTATTATTTCCTTTTTTCTGCTTACTTTAGATTTAATTTGCTCTTATTTTTCTGGTTTTCTAAGGTGGAAGCTTATGTTATTAATTTTATCTTTCTTTTCTAATATATGCATTCAGTGCTATAAATTTCCCTGTAGCCATGCATTTGTTGCATCCCACAAATTTAGATACTACTTTTTCATTTTCATTTAATTCAAAATACTTTTCAGTTTCCCTTCTTTGACCCATGAGATTTGAGATTTCTTCTTTGACCCATGAGAGATATGTTGTTTAAGCTCCAAGTATTTTGGGATTTTTAGGCTATCTTTTCATTTTTGATTTCCAGTTCAACTCCACCATGGTAAGAGCAAACACTGTATGATTTTGATCCTTTTAAATTTGTTAAGGGGTGTTTTATGGCCCAGAATGTGGTCTATTTTGGTGAATATTCTGTGTGAACCTGAGAAGAATGTGTAATCTGCTGTTGTTAGGTGAAGTAGTCTGTAGCTGTCTAGTCTGTAGCTTTTTTTTTTTCCCCCCTACAGAGGCCCCTTGGAGGGGTAGTCTGTAGCTGTTGATTGATGCTGCTTTTGAGCTCAGTTATGTCTTTACTGATTTTCTGCCTGCTTAATGTGTTCATTTCTGATAGAGAGGTGTTCAAGTCTCCAATTATAACAGTGGATTAGTCTATTTCTTCTTACAGTTTTGCCTCACATATTTTGATGCTCTCTGGATACCTTTTTTTAAAAACTTTTTATTGGATATCTCTTTATGGTGATAAATATAGGTCATAATATGTATCATCAACAGATATTTGTGTCTACTAGCACTCCTGTGTGCTAGGTGTGAGGATATAGTAGTGAACAAGACACATTCTCTGCCCTCAAGGAGTTTGTTATCTGAGAAATAATTTTGTAAAATGCTTGTTACCTCAGGCTTGCTAATATCTCTTGTGAATATGAAAAAAATATTAAATTTCTTTAATGTGCATTACTTTGATCTAGTAAGGTTGAAAATATTTTCATATGTTTATTGGTCCTTTTCTTTCAGAATGCTTGTTTTTTTTTCCATTTAGTTTTTTTTTTCTGATTGATTTTTAAGAGCTCTTTGTATATTATGGACATTAATGCTTTGTCTATACAATATGAATTGGATTTTTTTCTTAATTTATGAATTGCAAGTCAACCTTGTTAATGCTTTCTTTTTCTTCTTCCTGGCAGAAGTTTTCTTTTTTATGTGATTACATTTTCCTTTCTGATTTCTAGTATTGCATACCATGCTTAGAAAGGTCTTTTCTACAAGACTGTTAAAAACATTTAAATCAATACTTCCCTGTAGTATGTGCAAACATGCCATGTGTTTGCATTTTCATTTAATTCTGTAATTGGTCTAGAATTTATAATGTGTGAGGTAGCTTTATTTTTAAACTGGCTAGTTTATTATTCCAGTACTATTTACTAAATCAGCTATCTTTTCTCACTGATATGAAATATCTCTTGTATCAGTCACTAAATTCTCAAATATATTTGGATTTATTTCTCTACTCCCTGTTATGTTTTACTCAGTGTCATCCTTTGCTAATAAGATCAATAAATTTAAGTATTACTAAACTTAATTACTGTAGTTTTATAATGTGTTTTAATATGCAGTAAGGAAAATGCTTTCCTCATTAGGAATTTTTGGTTCCTTTTTAAAGTGTTTTAGTTTATAGTACTTTCTAATATGGTTCGAGGGATCACCTTTCAAAATCATCTCTGCTCTAAAAAGTTAGGATTTTTAGAAACAGCCATTTAAATTTTTGTTATGGAAATAAAGTGGGTTTCTGTCTTTATAGAAGATTGGAATTCAATTTTAGTTATATGGAAAGTAACTATGCTGAATTGTTAAACTAATAACAGCTTAGTTAATTTGACCTTATGATAATAATTTTATTCTTTCCATGTACTCTATATTAAACAATGGCAATAAATGCATTCTTATAAAATAGTTGAGATGTTCCAAAAACATTTCAAATGTTTCAAGTTTGGGGTAAAATTACTCTGAGTAAATAGTCTATAAGTAGCAGGAGTTTGAAGTAAAAATAACAGTAAAAGAATAATTTAACAATTTATTCCACTCTAAGTTCCTTGAGGTTAGTATATTTGTCTCATTAATTTCTGTATCTGTCACAGCATCTTACCTTGGTTATTTATTTATTTATTTATTTAGGAGTCTTTATCTAATATACAGACTTTCCTCATAGAAAATGTCTCATTTTGTCTTGATTTTCCCCCAGCACACTTGAAAGTCATGTTGACTTTCACACTGTTGCTAAGGACTGTCCAGAGTGTTCCTGGTAGCTGGTATTGGGAACTCTTTGAACCAAGGTCCTCCCTGTGGCCTACTTTCTTTCTAACTTAGAAAGAAAATACATGCATGTACATTCTCTTATTTTATTTTTATTTTTTAATTTATTCATTTTTATTGAAGTATAGTTGATTTACAATGTTGTGTTATTTCAAGTTTACAGCAAAGTGATTCAGTTATACATACATACATAGGTCTATTTTTTTCAGATTCTTTTCCCTTATAGGTTATTACAAAATATTGAGTATAGTTCTCTGTGCTACATAGTAGGTCCTTGTTGGTTATTTATTTTTAATAGAGTGGTGTGTATATGTTAATCCCAAACTCCTAATTTATCCCTCCCCCGCCCCTTTCCTCTTTGGTAACCATAAGGTTGTTTTCTTTGTCTGTGGGTCTGTTTCTGTTCTTTATGTAAGTTCATTTGTATCATTTTTGTTTAAATTGCACATATAAGCGATATCATATGATGTTTGTCTTTGGCTTGCTTTACTTCATATGATAATCTCTAGGTCCATCTATGTTGCTGCAAATGGCATTATTTCATTCTTTTTTATGGCTGAGTAATAGTCCATTGTATATATATATCACATCTTCTTTATCCATTTATCTATCGATGGACATTTAGGTTGCTTCCATGTCTTGGCTATTGTAAATAGTGCTGCAGTGAACATTAGGGTGAATGGATCTTTTGAATTAGTTTTGTCCCTATATATGCCCAGGAGTGGTATTGCAGAATCATATGGTAGTTCTATTTTTGGTTTTTTAAAGAACCTCCAGTCTCTTCAGTAAGTGGTGCTGGGAAAACTGGACAGCTACATGTAAAAGAATGAAATTAGAACACTCTCTAACACCACACACAAAAATAAACTCAAAATGGATTAAAGACCTAAATGTAAGACCGGATGCTATAAAACTCCTAGAGGAAAACATAGGCAGAGGGACTTGCCTGGTGGCGCAGCGGTTAAGAATCTGCCTGCCAATGCAGGGGACACAGGTTTGATCTTTCCAGGTTTGGGAAGATCCCACATGCCATGGAGCAGCTAAACCCGTGTGCCACAACTACTGAGCCTGCGCTCTAGAGCCCATGAGGCACAACTACTGAGCCCGCATGCCACAACTACTGAAGTCTGCGTGCTCTAGGGCCTGCGTGCTGCAACTACTGAAACCCGTGTGCCTAGAGCCCGTGTTCTGCAACAAGAGAAGCCACTACAATGAGAAGCCCGCACACCACAAGGAAGAGTAGCCCCCACTTGCCCAACTAGAGAAAGCCCATGTGCAGCAACAAAGACCCAATGCAGCCAAAAAATAAAACAAAACAAAAACCCCCCAAAAAACATTGGCAGAACACTTTTTGACATAAATCACAGCAATATCTTTTTGGCTTTGTCTCCTAGAGTAATGGAGATAAAAACAAAAAGAAACAAATGGGACCTAATTAAATCAAAGTATTTGCACGGCAAAGGAAACCATAAACAAAATGAAAAAACAACCTACAGATTGGGAGAAAATATTTGCAAATGATGTGACCGACAAGGGATTAATCTCTAAAATATACAAATAGCTCACACAACTCAATATAAAAAAAACAAATAACCCAATCAAAAAATGGGCAGAAAACCTAAATAGATATTTCTGTAAAGAAGACATACAGATAGCCAAAAGGCACATGAAAAGATGTTAGACATTGCTAATTATTAGAGAAATGCAAATCAAAACTACAATGAGGTATCACCTCGCACTGGTCAGAATGGCCATCGTCCAAAAGTCTACAAACAATAAACGCTGGAGAGGGTGTGGAGAAGAATGGACCCTCCTACACTGTTGGTGGGAATGTAAATGGGTGCAGCCACAATGGAGAACAGTATGGAAGTTCCTTACATTCTCTTATTTTAAATATTTTGTATTTAGAAGATTCATGGTTGGTGGCTTTTTAAAAATAAACTTTATATATATTTTTTAACATTTATTCATTTGGCTGTGCCGCATCTTAGTTGTGGCACATGGGATCTTCGTTGCGGCATTCGGGATCTTTTTATTTGTGGCATGTGGGATCTTTAGTTGCGTCATGTGGGCTCTTAGTTGTGGCATGCGGGATCTAGTTCCCTGACCAGGGATAGAACCAGGGCCCCCTGCATTGGGAGCTCGGAGTCTTAACTACTGGACCACCAGGGAAGTCCCTAAAAATAAACTTTTTAAATTCTAAAAATTACGTGTGTTTTTTGTATAAGATTTGGAAAAGGTGAGCGATAGTGATAAAAAAAAATAGCCATACGCAATTTGTCAGGGAAACTATTGTCAGCAATTTGGTATACTTTTTTTTACTCCTTCACCTCCCCCTCAGCCCCCAGGCAGTATTGTGTGATACATAAAGTTTTAGATTTTGCATAGTGTTTCCCCATTTTCACAGACTCTTTGTAAGCATTTTTAATGGATATATAACCCATCATGTGGATGCACTATATATAATCACGCATTTTATAAACTTTTCTCCTTCTTGCTTTTCCAAATTTTGTTAAATAATGCACTTTTGGGAGGAAATTTTTTTCTTTATTCTAGTTGTCAGTTAAAGAATTCTAATTACAGCAGGTAAGACTACTGCTTATGTTTCATAATTTTTCAGTTCACTGATTCATTTAATAAACATTTTGAGAAACAATTGTGTGCCAGGCAGAATTTAAGGACATTTGAAAAGTTTACTGTCTGGTGTAAGAGGCAGGTAAGAAGCAAGTTATTACAATACAGTGTGATGAGTGCTGTGATAGAGGAAGACATAGGCTCCTAAGGAGCTAAGAAGAGGGGCTTCTGTCTTAGTTTGAGGTTGGGAGGAGGGTAAAAATCTTACTAATCTTACCAGAGGAGGAGAAACTTAAGCTGGGTCGTAGGGACTCATGATAATAAGACAGTCAAAAAATGAGGGTGAGCAGGAAGGCATTGTAGGTGGAGGGAAGAGCACATGCAAAGGCATGGAGGTATTAGCATGTCAAGTTTAGGAAGCTTTAATATTAATATTAAAAATGGCTTTAGTATATAGTGCATGTGTGGGAGTGGCAAGAGAGAAAGGTGAGTAAGTGGGCAGATGTAATTTCATGAAGGGCTTTGAATATCATCCTCAAGGCTGGGGTACCATCATGGATGAGGCAGAATCCTTGAGAAACATGTTTATAGCTCTTAACTCTTCATTTGTACCTCAGCAATTCTCAAATTAATAGCTCTCACCCAAACCTCACCTTTGAGCTCCAGAGCTATATATCCAACTGCCTTGTTGGCCTCTCTAGAACGTCTAGAATGTAAGCGTCATGAAAGCAAGTATTTTACTCCCTTTGCCCTAAGCTATATCTGCACTACCTAGAACAGTGCCTGGCAATAATTTATCGAGTGATTAAATAAAAATGAATGATTCCCTACTATATCTCAGAGCCATCTCAAACTCCACATAAATCCAATTCATGACCTTCTCCCTCTAACCTGCCCTTCTCCTAATGTTCCCTATTTTTAAAAATAATTAACAAAAATTTTATTTAGTTTTGGCTGTGTTGGGTCTTCTTTGCCGCACGCGGGCTTTCTCTAGTTGCGGTGAGCGGGGGCTACTGTTCGTTGCAGTGTGCAGGCTTCTCATTGCCGTGGCTTCTCTTGTAGTGGAGCACAGGCTCTAGGTACGTGGGCTTCAGTAGTTGTGGCACATGGGCCCAGTAGTTGTGGCTTGTGGGCTCTAGAGTGCTGGCTCAGTAGTTGTGGCGCATGGGCTTAGTTGCTCCGCAGCATGTGGGATCTTCCTGGACCAGGGATCGAACCATATCCCCTGCTTTGGCAGGCGGATTCTTAACCACTGAGCCACCAGGGAAGTCCCCCTAATTTAATGTTCCCTATTTAAGTGATTGGCATCAACTATTTAATTTCACAAGCCAGAAACCTGGGTGTATCTTTGACATATTCCTCTTTCTCACCTTTCACATCCATTTTATCACTGAGACCTAATGAATTCTTGACGTTTCTTCATATGTCCATTTCTGTCCTTCTCCACTGCTCTAGTCCAAGCTACCATCTCTCTCATCCTATACAGTAGTAGTAAACTCTCACCCTTTACTCTTGTCCCTTTTCAATCTGTTCTCTGTGTTGGAGTCAAAAAAACCCCAAACAAACCCACAGAATCTGATTCTGATATTCCTGTTTGGAACCAGTTGCTCTTTGGATAAAGAACAAAACCCTTAACATGGTCTACAAGGCCCTGTGTGCTTCGGCCACTGTCTAACCCGATAGCCACATCTCATGCCACTTTTTTGGATTCTGTGCTTAGTCGCATTGGCTTTTTAAATTCTTCCGGTGGACCATGCTTTCTTCTGTCACAGTTATAATGTATAATTAGTAGCTTCTAATACATATTATAAAACGGAATGCCTATTGTCAGAGAAACAAATGTATCGATACCTTTGAGTTGATATTTATAACCCTGAAAGGATAATGTTCTGTGTGGCATTCTTTTCTTGAAAAGAAAACTGTCTGTGAATTATTTCAAATAAGCTCAAACATTTTCAGTTATAATTTGTTCCTCTTTCAGATTACATATCACGTATATCAATTTTCCCTCAAGTAAGTTAAATACTTATAAGCTACATTTATTCTTATTTTAAAGTAAGAAAACATTGTCTTGTAAATTTAAGCCATTCGATTTTTTTTAAAATGCTGGGCTTCCCTGGTGGTGCAGTGGTTGAGAATCTGCCTGCCAATGCAGGGAACACGGGTTCGAGCCCTGGTCTGGGAAGATCCCACGTGCCGCGGAGCAACTGAGCCCGTGAGCCACGATTACTGAGCCTGCGCGTCTGGAGCCTGTGCTCCGCAACAAGAGAGGCCGCGATAGTGAGAGGCCTGCGCACCGCGACGAAGAGTGGCCCCCACTTGCCACAACTAGAGAAAGCCCTCGCACAGAAACGAAGACCCAACACAGCCATTAAAAAAAAAAAAAAAATGCTGCAGTAGGAAGCAAGGATGTATTGGAAATATAGGAAATGCCTTAATTAAAAAAAACAACTAGGCTTTATATGAAACTAGTGACTTAATCAATAGAAGTGGAAGCCTCCATTCTGAAGATAGCCGCCATTTCTTATACGATTTCAAATCACCCTCTCTGATTACAAATGAAACAAGTCTTGAATAATCTCACGAAGACTGACTTGTGTTACTAAGTTATTGTTCTTAATTGTGAGTGTCTGGGGGATTTTGTTTGGTTTTGTGTGATAATTTTTATTGTACATAAAATATACAACAATAAAATATATTTTGTAATTAAAATATTTTTAGAGTATATTGTATTCTATTCTGTAAAATGAAAAATTGATTTGCTCATTTCCAGTTCAAGTTGTATTTAATCACTTAAGTAACTTTAGCAGATAGTGCACCATATAGATAGTGCACCATATAATATGTACTCATTACTTATTTTTCTTTAACTTCTTTTCTTTATGTCAGAACAAAAGTCTAAACTTACAGAAGAATGCAATCAAGTGATGGCTTTTTCTTTAGAATCTGAATATGGAGGCCACAGGAACAGATGAAGTTGACAAGCTAAAAACTAAATTTATATCTGCTTGGAACAATATGAAATATAGTAAGTATCAAGATTTGAAAACTGTATAAATCCAAAGAAATATTTGAAGACATGTATTATCTCCCTTATTAAATCACTGACAATTGCTGAGATTCTCTTTGAATGAAATATTTCTGTAAGGAATGTAGATAAGAATACTACCTGAAGAGAGAGCCAAATACCATCATAAACATTGCTTAGAAACTCAGGCATATCATGTGGTCCTTTAAAAAAGAAAATTCCAAAGAAGATAGAATTTATTCAGGTGATGATAATACCTCAGATTTTCAGACTCAGCATCAGGCAACCTCATGTATGAACCAGGAAGCAAGCAAAATAGACCGCTGAACACACAAAGCAGACCATTTAAAGTTCACATGCTGATACATATGACTTTCTTCTAGGAACACACTCAGATTCTTATTTTTAACTTAGTTACTCTTGGTTTGCATACAAATCCAATAAGGATCATATGGTGGTTTTGAAGCCCACTTAAGACTAGAAACAAATTGGAGATGAAAAATCCTTCAAAGATGGAGAAATACTCAGCAGAACCAGTTTCAACTGGAAGAAGTTCATATCCATAAGATAGGAATGATAAAATTTAGTAAAACCCCTTGACAGTGCAAATTCAGGTAAAACACAATTGGCTGTTGGCTCCTGGTTCACTGGAAGTCATGGCCAGCTAGCTATTTAGACAGTTAAAACTTGATAATAACTTGACATTGTATTTTGAAGATTATAGACATTAATTTTTTGAAAATTGAGATTTAAATCATATACTACTAAAATTCACCTTTTTAAAGTGTATGATTCAGTGGTTTTTAGTACACTCACAGGAATGTACAACCATCATCACTATCTAATTCCAGAACATTTTCATCACCACCAAAAGCTACCTTGTACCCATTAGCAACTACTCCCTATTCCTCCCCACCTCTCCAATCCCTGGCATCCACCAGTCTACTTTTTGCCTCTCTGGATTTGCCTATTCTGGACATTTCATATAAATGGTATCGTATAACTTGTGGCCTTTTGTTTTTGACTCCTTTCACTTGACATAACGTTTTGAAAGTTAATTCATGTTGTAGCATGTATATATCAATACTTCATTCTCTTGTACGGCTGAATAATATTTCATTGTATGGATATATCACATTTTCTTTACCCACTCATTAGTTGATAGATGTTTGGGTTGTTTCCACTTTTTGGCTATATGAATAATGCTGCTATGAATATTGTATACAAGTTTTTGTGTAAACATATGTTTTCAGTTCTCTTGGTTATATACCTAGGAGTAGAATTGCTGGATCATATGTTTACCCTAAGTTTAACTTTTTAAGGAACTACCAAACTGTTTTCCAAACTGTTTTCACCATTATACATTCCTACCAGAAATGTTTGAGGGTTTGAATTTCTCCACATCCTCAGCAATACTTGTTAATGTCTATCTTTTTAATTAGACCCATTCTAGTGAGTGTGAAGTATCTCACTGTGAGTTTGATTGTATTTCCCTGATGAACATATGAAGTTAATCCTCTTTTTATGTATTTATTGCCAATTTGTATATATTCTTTCAAGAAATGTCCATTCAAATCTTTTGCATGTTTTAAAATTGGGTTGTCTTTTTATTATTGAGTTGTAAGAGTTCTTTATATATTCTAGATAAAAATCCCTCAGCAAATATATGATTTGCAAATATTTTCTCCCATTCTTGGATTGTCTTTTCACTTTCTTCATAGTGTCCATTGAAGCATAAAACTTTTACTTTTTTTTTTTTTAATTTTTATTTATTTATTTTATTTATTTATGGCTGTGTTGGGTCTTCGTTTCTGTGCGCAGGTTTCCTCTAGTTGTGGCAAGCGGGGGCCACTCTTCATCGCGGTGCGCGGGCCTCTCACTATCGCGGCCTCTCTTGTTGCGGAGCACAGGCTCCAGACGCGCAGGCTCAGTAATTGTGGCTCATGGGCCCAGCCGCTCCGCGGCATGTGGGATCTTCCCAGACCAGGGCTCGAACCCGTGTCCCCTGCATTAGCAGGCAGACTCTCAACCACTGCGCCACCAGGGAAGCCCAAAACTTTTACTTTTTGATGAGGTCCAATTTACCTATTTTTTTCCCTTTTGTTGCTTGTGCTTTTGATGTTGTATTTAAGAAACTGTTGCTTAAATCAAGGTCATGAAGATTTGCACGTATTCTTTAAAGAGTTTTTATCTTTTTAGCTCTTGTATTTAGGTCTTTGATCCATTTCTAGTTAATTTTTGCATATGATGTGAGGTAGAGGTTCCACTTTATTCTTTGTATGTGGCTATCTGGTCCCAGCATCATTTGTTTAAAAGAATATTCTTTCTCCATTGACTGGTCTTGCCACACTTATCTAAAATCAGTTGACCATAGATGTAAAGGTTTATTTCTGGACTCTCAATTCTATTCCATTAATCTGTATGTTTGTTCTTATGCCAGTAGAACATTCTTTTGATTACTTTAGCTTTTTGTAAAATTTGAAATTGGAAAGTATGATTCCTCCAACTTTGTTCTTCTTTTCCAAGATTGTTTTGACTGTTCTGGATTCCATGCATTTTCCATATGAATTTTTGATCCTCTTATCAATTTCTGCAAGAAATCCAGCTGGGATTTTTATATAGATTTTAGTGAATCTGTAGATCAATTTTCAGAGTATTGGCATATTAACAGAATATTGCCATATTAAGTCTTCCAATCCATGGGCATGGGATGTCTTTCCATTTATTTAGGTCTTTAATTTCTTTCAATGATGTTTTGTAGTTTTCTGTGTGCAAGTCTTGGCACTTCTTTTGTTAAAGTTATTCCTAAGTATTTTATTCTTTTCAATGCTATTTTAAAATGAATTTTCTTCATTTCATTTAGACTCTTCATTGCTAGTATATAGAAATACAGTTGATTTTTATGATTTGATCTTGTATCTTGTAAACTTGATAATCTCTTTTATTCTAATAATTTTTTGTGGATTCATTCTGTGTGTAAATCATGTCATCTGCAAACAGAGGCTTATGTTCTTTTTCAACCATTTAATCTGATGGATAGGTTATATGATGAAGATTTCATTTATAAGGTCTGAACATTGTCATACAGGTACTCAACACATTTCAGCAGTGACCTAGGAATTGTTATTTAACCTATTATTTACATATGTGTAGCTTTCCCTATCTAGATATTTAAGTGGGCATCATAAGATTATGGTAATCCCTAATCTCTGAAGAACAGATTGTTCAGGGTAGCTACATGTTCTAGATAGTTTTAAGTTAGTTTTATTTTTATTGGTGAAAATTATTCTAAAATGTTGAATGTATTTTCATTGTTTAGAGTTTGTGTAGTATGGATGGTTTAAGAAGGATTAAAATCGATTGAGCACCCACTAGTATGTTGTAGTTTATGTACCTTCTCATTTAAATTTCATATCTTTCTGAGTTAGATATCTTTCTGAGATTTAAACCTAATATGTTTCTAAGGTATTCTTTTTGTGCAAATTAGAAAACTGAGATTAGGTGACATATTCAAGGTTGTATATCTAGGTAAGTCTTGAAACTTGTATTCAAACCCAGCCTCCCTTGCTCCCTATTCTTGCTGTTCTCTGAATACACTGAACATAATTTAGGATTATTTTTTATCAATGTCAATATTATATAAAGATGGAACTAGAAATGGCATAGCACTTAAAATTTAAAAGAACTGGACCTTACTTTCTTTTTTTTTATTTTTTTTTATTTTTTTTTATTTTTTTTTATTTTTGGCTGCGTTGGGTCTTCGTTTCTTTTTTTTTTTTTTTTTAATTTTATAGCTACTTTATTTATTTATTTATTTATTTTTGGCTGTGTTGGGTCTTCGGTTCGTGCGAGGGCTTTCTCTGGTTACGGCAAGTGGGGGCCACTCTTCATCGCGGTGCGGGGACCGCTCTTCATCGCGGTGCGCGGGCCTTTCACTATTGCGGCCCCTCCCGTTGCGGGGCACAGGCTCCAGACGCGCAGGCTCAGTAGTTGTGGCTCACGGGCCCAGCTGCTCCGTGGCATGTGGGATCTTCCCAGACCAGGGCTCGAACCCGTGTCCCCTGCATTAGCAGGCAGATTCTCAACCACTGCGCCACCAGGGAAGCCCTGGACCTTACTTTCTTGAAAAAGTGTTTCATTTTTGCTCCCCCCCCATATTTACATGACTTTATGAGGTATGTAAACTTGATTTCCTTTTTAAAATATTAAGAAGTAAATCATCCTTCTGGGTGTTTCTGTTCCTCCAGAAAATCATTATCATCTCTACTATTTCTGTGCTCTTTGGCTTGTTTGCATCTTTTAAAGCCTGGCTTGTGATTTTCAAATTGCTGACTTAATGGACTATCGGTTTTTTGGTAACATTTTGTTTATGGTAGCTAGTCTCCAAAGACAGTCCTCAGTGAATCACGTTTTGTGTTGTCTCTTTTCTCATATGAATCTGGGCTGGCTTGTGTCTCATATCAAGCAATAGAATGAGTTAGAAATGAAGCTATGTCAATTCCAGGCCTAGCCATTAAGAGACAACTTCTGCCTGGTGTGTGCACTATAACTCATTGCTCGTGTAAAATGTAGATCGTTGCAAAGCCTCAGGCTCTGACTTGTCAGATTCACCTTTCTTTTCTTTCGGAAGGACTGGTGACTGGTAAGAGGGTATACAGGTAGAGGGTAAAGCATAGGGAGAAAGAGAGAAGTTCCTCCGTAAAGGTTTTTTGTCTGTTAGTTTTTGAGGTTGTTTTTATGAAGTTCTTAGGATTTGCTTTGAAGTATTGCCTTTTGGGGAGAGGGGATTGTTATCATTTTGGGGATTAGAATCATTCTAGTATGGTGCTAATAATACTCCTATGAAACAATGTCTATAAAGCACCTAGCTTAGTTCCTAGTATAAAATAGATGGTCAGTAAATACTATTTTCCCATTGGAGTTCAGAGAAGAGAATGAGAGATAGGTGGGAACAGGAAAAGATGTCTTAGAAGTGCATGTTTGAGTCAGAAGAAGAAGATTTAAATGGATTTAAATGGGCTGATATTGGGGAGGATATTTTTGTTATGGAATAGTATGAACCAAATAGTAAAGCCCACTTTGAGTATAGATGAGAAGTAGTGGAAAAGATGACTGTAAAGGTGATTTGTATCATATTGTGGAAAGTCTTTAGTATCACAGAGAAGTTCATTATAAATCTGTTAGGTAATGAATCATTGAGGATGGTTTTTGAGCAGACAAGTTACCTAATCAAAGCTGAGCCACAGGGAGATTAATTTGGCAGGGATATGTGGCATATGCTAGAGTGGGGAAAAACTGATTACAGATAAGCCATTTTGGGGGAGTGTTGCAATAATCCAAAGCCTGATTACTGTATTTGACTTTCCATTCTTTCTTTCTTTTTTTTTTTTGGCTGCGTTGGGTCTTCATTGCGGTGCTTGGGCTTCTCACTTGCAGTGGCTTCTCTTGGTGCGGAGCACGGGCTCTAGGCTTCAGTAGTTGCAGCATGCAGGCTCAGTAGTTGTGGCACGCGAGCCCTAGAGCATGCAGGCTTCAGTAGTTGCGGCACGTGGGCTCAGTAGTTGCGGCACGCAGGCTCTAGGGTGCGCGGGCTTCAGTAGTTGTGGCACGCGGGCTCAGTGTTGTGGCTCGCAGGCTTTGGAGCACAGGCTCAGTAGTTGTGGTGCACGTGCTTAGTTGCTTCACAGCATGTGGAATCTTCCTGGACCAGGGATCAAACTCATGTCCCCTGCATTGGCAGGCAGATTCTTAACCACTGCAGTACCGGGGAAGTTCCTCCATTCTTTCTTTTTCACTACCAAACTCAGATACTTGCATGATTTTTATTATAAATACATATTTTAATTTACTTGTTCTTTATGCTTATTTGTATTATAGTACTTAAGGGAGCACTTTCATAAAAATCGCTCATTTAAAATTTTGTAACAACTCTGTTAAATATAAATGTTAGTCTGCTTAAGACTAGACCTAAGTCTCTTAACTCCCAATTTCAGATTCTTTTTATTTATATGTTCTTGCATTTTAGGAGCTGCTTTTAAGTCTGCCATTAGCACTCAGGAATTTCATACACTTAGGAATATTCAGGAATGTAATGGGCAAGTGCTTTTCTCAGGAAATTGAGAACTATTAATGGCAACATAAAAAACCAAAAGGAGAGTTCCTTTTAGATATAGACAGTTTAGTAGGAAGAAAATTGGAAGAATTAGAGTTTGCAACTAAGAGTTGAGGATTGGGGATTGGGAGGTGGAAAATTGAGATGAAAATGTCTGAAAGCTTTATACATCACTTTCAGAAATCCTCATTTGGCTGAAATGATGGGGTAAAAACAGATTTCCCTAGGAAACTTCAGAGATCCACTTTTATCATAAGCATTAGTGTACTGTGTGATTTTTTCCCTAAATTACTTCACTGGAATTTTCAAATACTTTAAACCTTTAAAATATCTAAAATGGAAGAAAATATAAGAAATTGGTAACATGTGTTGCCTTTGGGAAAAGAGGTTGGTGTCAGGGAAACTGGAGTAGAATTTGTACCTTTTAAGTTTTATACCATAAGAACATTGTGACCTGTTTGAAAATAAATTAAAACAGATTTTTTCTCTGCCATGTTCTTTAAGTGGGCAGAATGTGGTTAAAATACTTTGCTTTATTTGAAAGTAGCATAAGTAGTCTGTATTTTCAGTTCATTGTCAAAATACTTTTGCTACACTTGTAAAAAATGCACATCCATAATTGAGAATTGGTGATTTGAAATTAAATAAAAGAAAATGCTGCTGAACTTTTAGTCTGAAATCCTTTAATTGCAAAACTGTTTTTCTCTTTTTCTCATTTAGGTTGGGTGTTGAAAACAAAGACATATTTTAGTAGAAATTCCCCTGTATTATTGCTTGGAAAGTGTTACCATTTTAAATATGAAGGTAAGTGCTAAATTTGTGATCCATTTAAAAATCTTTGTAGAAATTCATTGTGTAATTGTTTTCATTATTTTATTTCCAGATTAACCTACTTTTGACATATTTCTTTTTGTTTTTTACTTCCAGTTATTTTTATTGTGGTAAAATACACATATCAAAATTTACCATCTTAGTCATTTTTAAGTGTACGGTTCAGTGGTATTAAATACATTCATAATGTTGTGCTACCATCATCACCATTCATCTGTAGAACTCTTCATCTTGTAACACTGAAATTCTGTACCCATTAAACAATAACTCCTCATTCCTCCCTTCCCTTCAGCCCCTGGCAACTGCCATTCTACTTTTTATGCCTATGTTTTGGCATTTATCTTTTAAAAACCTGTATTTTATGTAACACATAAAATACTGCCATATGGTTTGGGTTTCTTGTGAATTCCTTGAAAATAAAGTTCATACCGTCATACACCATTTGTTATATCCCTCATAATTTTGGACTTACCGTATGAGTGCTAAGTAAATATTATTTGAGTCAATATCTTAATATTCTTTATCAAGTTCTCTGATGATAATTTTAAAATATATGATAATAATTAAAAGTATCACGTTAGTTAACGTAAAAAATGGTAAGTTTTCCAATTCTTAAGGATGCTCCAATTTCTGAAATTATTTACTGTATTTGATGTTTCTGAATTTTCATATATCCTCATCCTTTCTGTAATTATCCTATATTTTCTTTTAATAATTTATGTCCCCTATTGAGTGCCTATTATGTGTCAAACATCATGCTAAACTCTTTGGGAAATGTCTTTAATTCTCACAACAAGCCTACAAGGTAGATTTAAGTGTCCCTATCCTATACGTTTGAAAGCCGGAGTTTAGAGAAGTTAAATAATTTGTCCAAAATCACACAGGTATTAGATGACAGAGCTGAATTTTAAACCAAGACTATGTTTCATTTTAATACTGGCATTCTTTGTACTATATGTCTTTGCTTGGTATTTTGTATGTATGAGTGTGTGTGTTTTTTGTGTGTTTGTGTGTGTGTGAGAGAGAGAGAGAGAGGAGAGGGGAAGAATGTATGTGACAGTATGTGATTATCAAGGCTTTTATTCATTTTTTTGATTGATCTTTTTTGGTCACATCAGCAGTTGTCTAAAGCCTAAATGGTTTGTAATAGTAACAGCTGACATTTATTGAGTATTTATAATACGCCAGACAGGATTTTAAAGTAATTTACATGTATTAACTCATTGAGTCCTCACAGTATTCTTGAAAGATGAGTAGGAAGTTGATGGATAAAGAAGGCATGCATTTTAGGTAAATAGAATGGCATGATGAAAGCAATAGCACTGAGATGTTAGACAGTATATTTAGGAAACAGAAGTGTCCAGTGTAACTATGGTGGGAGAGAATTATGAAAAGGATCAAATTATGGAGGAGCATCTTGAATGCTGTGCTAAAGAGTTAGGTCATTTGTTTACAGGCAGAGGAGAGTACGGGCTTTAGGGTGAGACATATGTGGGTTTGAATTTTGGCTCTTTTTGCTGATTAGTTGTTATTTTTGGCAAGTTATGTAATTTCCCTAAGTATTAATGATACCTATTTCGTAGGCGTTTAGTGATATGCCTTGTACATGTAAGCATTCTAAATGATATTATTATTCATGATAAAAGGAATGTGAGAAAAAGTTATTAGAATTGTTTTTAAGGATAGCATTATATATTTTTTGGAAGAAATACTTTGAGCAGTAAGTGGATTCTTGGGGGTCCTCAACTCGAGATGAAAAGTAAATGATATAGGAGATACAAATGAGACAAATAGAAGACTGTTTTGTTTTGGGCTAGGATTAGGGATACAGGGAAAGAAAGACAAGGGTATGGGGCTTGGGAGGGAGAAAGGAGAGCGAGCCAGAAGGGTGGTTGGATTCTGCATGTTCACTGAGAGGTTTCCTTGTTGACGTGCTCTGGTCTTCAGCAAAGTCAGGTAAGTTTATGAAATGCTTGATGCAGGAAAAGTTCTTTTGGAAAGGGAATGGATTTGGCATCTGGAATGAAAAAGACAACTCATATCATTGTAGGAGTTAGAAGCGGGAGGGGAGGAACCAAGAGAGTTTAAGCTGTGTAGAATTAACAGAAATCTGCAGGGCTAGCTTTGAACTTCTACATGTCACAGAATTTTTGGTTCAAGCAAGTTTTCTAAGTTATCAGAGAGATAGGGGGTGGTGTACCCAGCTTCTTAACTACAATGGTTATTATTATCCTAGGTTTTTGAACAACAAAATACCAGATTTCATTTAATTATTTTCGGTGATCATGTATTGAGAACATGCTAGCTAGGACATTGATCTTGCCCAGAAGGAGCATATGATAATCATAACTAAATACATGCTTTAGAAAAATAACTGATAGCAATGTAGAAGAACCATTGGAAGTCAGTTATCAGGCAAGATACGATGACTCTGATATAGGGCAGTGGAAATGGAGAGGATTGACTTGAGATATTTTAAGGTAGACTTGATAGCATCTGACAAATGATTGGATTTGAGGTCATAAGAGAGAGAAGATAAAGAATACTTAAAGCCTACTGTCTTGGATTATAGGTAGTGTTAGTAACCAAATGTGATATACTAGAGGAAGTGTGGATTTTGCGGGGACATGTAGTGTTTGAAGTAGGCCATTTAGAAGTAAACAGTCTGAATGAAGTAGGTGGTTTAGAATTGATTTGTTAGTTATTTTCAAAGAGGTAGCATTTGAGGCTAATGAATAAGGTCACATTGATGGAAAGTATAGGTGGAGAATATTCATCTCTAAGGATCTACTGATGAAGAAGAATCAGTGAATGAAATTGAGAAGGAGTAGGCAATATATAGGACAAAACCCATGACAGTATTTTATCATAGAGACTGAAGGAAAGAGATTTTCAGGAGAAAAGTTGGGACAAAGTGCCTAATGCTCAAAAGAGGTTAAGCAGGAAAAAAACCTGAGTAGAGGCTGTAGGATTTGTCAGCGAGAAATTGCTGATGACTTTTGAGAGATCAGTTTCACTGGAGTGGTAAGGATAGAAAAGTAAAAGCGGTAAAATTAACAGCAGCTAACCTGCATTTACTGAGTGTGGCTCTTTGTTATGCACGAAAGCCAAAGTGTATTCTATTTATTTATTTATTTGGCTGCATTGGGTCTTCATTGCGATGCGTGGGGTTTCTTGAGTTGCGGCGAGCGGGGGCTACTCTGTTGCGGCGTGCGGGCTTCTCATTGTGGTGGCTTCTCTTGTGGAGCACGGGCTCTAGGCACACAGGCTTCAGTAGTTGCAGCATGCGGGCTCAGTAGTTGCGGCATGCAGACCCTATCGCACACGGGCTTCAGTAGTTGCAGTGTGTGGGCTTGGTAGTTGTGGCGCGTGAGCTCTAGGGCACGCGGGTTTCAGTAGTTGTGGCACGCCATTGTGGCTTGCGGGCTCTAGAGCACAGGCTCAGTTGTTGTGGCACATGGACTTAGTTGCTCCGCGGCATGTGGGAACTTCCCAGACCAGGGATTGAACCTGTGTCCCCTACATTAGCAGGCAGATTCTTAACCACTGCGCCACCAGGGAATTCCCCAAAGCGTATTCTTTTAAAGATTTATTGGTTATGATATCGGGGTAGAGAACTGCTTTTATAAAACATAAAAACACAGCCTGTATAGGAAAATATTGATGTATTTGACCAAATAAAAATTTAAAAATCTGCATCACAAAAGACACCATAAACAAAGTTTAGAAGCAAGACAGAGAGAGAAGATATTTGTATACGCACTCTCATTCTCTTTTTCTCTCTCTCTGTATTGGTATATGTGTGTGTGTGTGTGTGTGTGTGTGTGTGTGTGTGTACATTGAAGATCTATCTGTCCATCTGTTATCTCTTCATCTATATCTTAGACAAAGGATTAGTCTACAAAATAATATGAAAAACATGGACAATTCAAAAAAAATGAGCCAAGGAAATGAACAGGTGCTTTTAAAGTAGAAACTTAAGTGGCCAAACATAAGAAAATGTTCACCACAGTAATAAAGGGAGTGCAAATTAAAATGAGATACTGTTTCTTAGTTATCAAATTTGCAAAAATTTGAAAGCTTCATGATATCAAATTTTAGCAAGGTTGTGAAGAAATAGGAACTCAAACACTGCTGATGGGAGGCAACTTGGTACAACCTCTTCATGAATTTGAAAGTACTTAGAAAAATTGATAATACATACAACTTAGGATCTAACAATTCTACCTTTAAGTATTTACCCCAGAGAAGTTCTCTGTATATGTGTAGAACACTTGTACAAGGATGTTTATTGTAGCTTTGTTGAAATAACAAAAAATATTGAAAACAAGTATGCGCTACTAGTGGATTAGATGAATAAGGTTATTCATTCATTCCAAAAGTATTTATTAAGAGCCTGTTATGTGCCAGGCACTGGGGTTACTGCTGAAAGTATTGCAGGCACAGTACTTACACTCAAGGAGCTTACAGTCCAGTAGATGAGAGACATTAAACAAATAATTACAAAATTATTAATTTCATTATGATAGTCATGATAAAACAGAAGTACAGGTTCTTATAAACAGAGACCAAATTAGAAAGGATGTGATTGGATCAAATAAGCAGAAAGTCCATTTCAAAATAGCTTAAAAGCAGTAAGGGTATTTATTATCATTCACAAGCGGAAGTCCTGACGTAGGGATGGCTCTAGGTTGGTTAATCAGTGCCTCTGTGACATCATCAAGGACCCATGTTCTGTCCATCTTCCTACTCTGCTAATCTCAGCGTATTGGTCTTATCTTCATCTACCTCTCCCATAGTAACAAGTGCCTATCTTAGTACCATTATAAGACATATGGCAGATATGACAGAATCCAGTGGAAGTAGGACTTTTTCTTCTTTGTTTTCTTTATTATAAATATGAATTTTTATTATTTTAATAATTTTATATTATTTAAAATCTTTACATTTAAAAAATTATGAATTACTCATACACAGAGAAGACAAAAGCCTTGTGTATACACTTTCAAGAATAGTAATGAAATTTTATTAGACAAGAGAAGTACAACATTATGAATAAGTTTTAATCTCCTTGTGCTTCTACCCAACTGTAGTCCTTCCCATGCCAAAAAACTCTACTATCCTAAAGTGGTGGAATTTAGTGTTTCCTATTTTTGACCTTTTTGAAAATGAAATCGAACTATGTTTTGCTTCTGTGACTTGCTTATGGCTTTTAAGGTTGTGTTTTTAAGATTTGTCCATGTTATGTGTAGGTTCTAGTTTATTTTTACTGCTGTATAATATTCCATTGTATGAATTACCACAAATTATTCATTCTACTATTGTTAGACATTTAGTTTGCTTTGGTTTTGCCATTTTAAATAGCGTATAATAGTACATTCTTGTATTTTTGTAGAAATAAGACTGTAGTCTCAGAAGTTTTTGAAATACGACATTTGCTGTTTAAAAATGTCTACATGCAGAATGAAGGGAATGAATCATTAGCCAGAAGAATATCATATTTCTGTTCTTATCATCCACTTTATAGATTCTCTTTTCTAATGAGTTAACCCCAAACCACCTTCTTACACCTTTCTAGGAATTTTTTGGTATCCTCAGAGAGGAGGAGGCCCTTGTACTTAAAAGCATACAAATTTAAGTGAGTCAAGTATAATTCTGAAAACAGGAGGAATAACACTGAATAAGATCAAATACACATTTGAAAAGAGATTTCAATATACATTTTGAAAATAAGAGGGGTCACAATAATCAAGGTAAGGTAAAAGGGAATTAGAATATTTGTTCAGAAAAACAAAGGGATTATGACATGGTGGAAGTAACATATTAAGGATTTTTTTTGTTGTTAATGAAGTTTTAAAACTTTTGAAATATGTGACATAAAGGTCTGTTGATTATGGGGGACTAATTTTCTTTATTATTTCTCCTGTTGTGGGTATACAAACCCATATTATGTAAAGGTTTATTAATCCTATAATTATGGTATTACTTTGGTGAATTTCTAGTTCATAACAGTTGTCCTAAGGTTATTGTTCTGTTTTGTCATGACTTTCTTTATAGCTTCAACAGAAATATAATATTCTGTTTATCGCATTCGAAATATTTTAATGCTAACCTTTTCTCTCTGTGTGTCATTATGTACTCATAGCTTTTTAGATTTACTGTGCATTGGTCAATCTCCACCAGATTTTCTCTTAGATGGTTCAGGACATGATGGGCCCAGAGACCATTAAGGAAAAACTGTATCTGTGGTTATCTCTAGTATACCAGTTCTATCTTAGGGACCCAAATGATTTAACATGAATAACAGAGATAAGGCTCTCTCCTTCCTAATTTTGGGGCTGAGGAGCATCTATAGACAATGATTCTAACCTACGGACAAAAAAAACCCAAAATAGTGCATGGAAAAAAGGAAAAAAAAATAAGTAGAGAGGGTAGCACAGAGGCTAGAAAATAATAAAAGTTTTTTCTGCACTGAAACCAGCCCAGGGTGGAGCTTTGCCTAGGGATCTCTTTATAGGACATAAAGGGCATGAAAGTAAGGTATCAAGGGGTCTTCCTTTGTGTGCTCTTGGTTCTTGTACTATCTCTACTATTTTCAGGGATCTGTGTTATTCCACATGTTGCCAAGATTATGCCCAAATGTTGTGGAAATAAGATCCCACAATTTGGAATTTTTTGAAACATGACTTTTGCCATTTAGTAAGAAAGGGTGTGCAGGATGAAATCAATTGTTTATAGGTATATTACTTGATTTGGAAAATTTCCAGATCTTGTTCTGTTATTGATTTTTAATTTAATTCCATCATGGTCATAGAAAATATTTTTATGACTCTAATCTCTTTGAAGTTATTGAGACTTGCTTTATGGTCTAAATATGGTATAACTTGGTAAATGTTCTTTGTGTGCTTGAGAAGAATATGTATTCTGTTACTGGAATGTTCTATAAGGACAGTTAGGTCAAGTTGGTTAAGTTCAAGTCTTCTCTCTTCTTGCTCTGTCCTACTTGTTCTACCAATTTTTATGAGAGGGATATTGAAATCTCTGACTATAATTGTGGATTTGTTTGTTTCTCCTTGCAATTCTATCAGTTTTTGCTTCTTCAATTTTGAAGCTTTGTTATTGGGTACATTAACATTTAGAGTTGTTATGGTCAGTTAATGAATTGACCCCTTTATAATTATAAAACCCTTCTTTATTCCTGGTGATATTTTTTTGGTCTGAAATCTACTTTGTCTGATATTAAGCTTTCTTTTGCTTAGGGTTATATGGTATATCTTTTTATGTTCTTTTACACTTAATCTATTTTTCTTTATATTTAAAGTTCGTTTCCTGTAGGAAGTAAATTGTTGGGTCTTGCTTTTTTATCCAATCTGATAATCTCTGCCTTTTAATTAAGTTGTTTAGACTACAGGCATACCTCGGAGATATTGTGGGTTTGGTTCCAGACCACTGCAATAAAGCAAATATTTCAATAAAGTAAGTTGCACAAATTTTTTGGTTTCCCAGTGCATATGAAAGTTATGTTTATACTGTATTATAGTCTATTAAGTATACAATAGCATTATGTCTAAAAAAATAATATATGTACCTTAATTAAAAAATACTTTATGGCTAAAAAATGCTAATCATCATCTGACAACACAGGGTTACCACAAACCTTCAATTTGTAAAAAACGCAGTATTTGCAAAGCACAATAAAGTGAAGAACAAAAACAAGGTATGCCTGTATTCACATTCTATATGATTATTGATATAGTTAGGTTTGTCTGTTATCTCACTATTTGGTTTCTATTTGTTAAATCTGCTCTTTGTTCCCTTTTCCTCTTTTTCTACCTTCTTTCAGATTGAATATTTTTTGATTTCTATTTTATCTCTTTATTGGCTGGTTAGCTGTAACTTTTTATTGTGTTATTTTACTGGGTTACTTTAAGGTTTTAGGGTATATCTTTAACTTATCACAGTCTACCTTCTAATGATATTATACCAACTCACATATAGTATAAGAACCTTAGAGTAGTGTACTTCACTTCCCTCCTCCTGGTCTTTATGCTACTGGTGTCATACATTTTATTTATTTGTATCTTATACATGCCATAATACATTGTTATTATTTTTGTTTAAACAGTCAATATCTTTAAAGAGATATAAGTAATAAGAAAAATAATATATTTGCTCATATAGTTATCATTTTTGGTGTTCATTCCTTTGTGTGAATCCATATTTCCTTCTGCTAAAATCCATTATTTTCCTGCTTGAAAGACTTATTTTAACATTTCTTATAGTGCAGGGTGTGCTGGTGATACATTCCTTCAGCTTTTGTGTCTCTGAAAAAGGGTTTTGCTTTCATTTTTGAAAGATACTTTTGCTGGGTATAGAATTTTGGGTTGATGATTTTTTTTTCTTTCAGTAGCTTTAAAGATGTTGCCCTGCTATCTTCTTGTTTATTTTGTTTCCAGGGAGAAATCTGATGTCATCCTTATCTTTCTGTGTACATAATGTGTCTTTTTTTTCTTGACTACTTTAAAGATTTTTTTTTTATCACTAGTTTGGAACAATTTGATTATGATGTGAAGTATAGTTTTCTTCATGTTTCTTGTGCTTGGGTTTTGTTGAATTTCTTGAACCTGTTGTTTCATAGTTTTCACCAATTTTGAATTTTTTCAGCCATTTTGTCTTCAAATATTTTTTCTGTCTTCCCCTCTCTTCCCTCTCCTGGGTCTCCAGTTGAACATATATTAGCATGAATGAAATTGTGCCACATCTCACAGATGTGCTTTTATTTTTTAAAAAATTCTTTTTCCTCTCTGTGTTTTAATTTGGATAGTTCCTATTGCTGTGTCTTCAAGTTCACTAATCTTTTGATCTTTTCCTCAGCAATGTCTAATCTGCCATAAATCCTAGTCAGTATATTTTTCATCTTGGTCATTGTAGTTTATATATCTAAAAGTTCCATTAAAAAAAATCTTCCTTCCTTATCTTCCTTCCTTACTTAATCTTCTTCTACTTATCTTTTTGAACATATGTAATACTGTAATAACTGTTTCAATGTACTTGTTTGCTAATTCTAGCATTTGTGTTAGGTTGGGTTCAGTTTTGATTGGTTGAGTATTCTCATTTTGGCTTGTGTTTTCCTGCCTATTTGCATGCTTGATTGATTGCCAGACGTTGTGTTATTTACCTTGTTGGGAGCTGGATATTTTTGTATTCTGAGTATTGCATTGTGTGAATGTGCCACACTTCATCCATTTTACTCTTGGTGGGCATTTGGATAGTTTTCAATTTTTGGCATTCGTTAAGAGCCCTGCTGTGAATATTCTAGTACATGTGCTTTGGTGAATGAACATGTGTATGGATTTTCATTCAGTATGTATACCTGGGAATGTAATTGCTGGGTCATAGGGTATTCATATGTTCAGCCTCAGTATATACTACCAAATAGTTTTATAAAACAGTTGTGCCAGTTTGTATTTCTACCAGGTGTGTATGCAAATTCTGCTTGCTCTCAGCTCACCAATACTTGGTATTTTTCCATGTTTATTAGAGCCACATTTTATTTTAATTTGCATTTGTCTAACTTATGAAATTGAGCATATTTTCATGAATATTTTTCCATTTAAATATGTCTTCTATTAGATTATCTCTCTAGGTTTTCTTAATATATAATGGATATGAATCCTTTTTTGGATATGTCTATAGGAAATGTTGTCTCCTACTCCGTTACTTTTTCACTCAGTTTATCTTTTGAAGAGCACAGTTCTTAATTTTAATATAGTCTGGTTAACTTTTTTATCTTCTTAAATGGTTAGTACTTTTTGTGTTCTGTTTAGTAAATCTTTGCTCACTTTAGGACAAGATAGTCTGTCTAGTGTTTTGAAGCTGTCATTTCTATGTTTTTTCTCTCTGGTTGCTTTTAAGATCAACTCTGTCTTTCATGTGGATTTCACTGTATTCTACTCAGAATCATATATTTCTTAAAATCTGAAGAAATTTCAGCCACTTTTAATTATAGTTTTTCTCCATTCTTCTTGTTCTGTCCTTTTGCATCTCTGATAAGTCTTTCTGTTAGACTGTTTTTCATGTCTCTGAAATTCTTGTTTTTTGTATTTTCTGTTATTTTTTCTCTCTGTGCTGTGTTCTGAGTAATTTCTTTAGTTTTTCTGGTTCCTTGATTATCTTCTGAGCTTTGTATAATTTTCTATTTAACCTATACCAAATTTCTATTTTCATTTATTATATTTTTCATTTCTAGTAGTTTTATTTGGTTTTCTTTTACATGTACCTGGTCAACTTTAATTGTTTTCTGTTATTTGTCCACCTTTCAGTACCCTTCTACTTTTTAAACATATGCATACTTATTTTATCCCATACCTGATAATTACAATAGTTGTACTCTTTCGGAGTTTATTTCTGCAGTTTGTTGTACTTCTGATTATTTCTCATATTAGCTTGTTTAATTGTGATTTTTTAAAAAAATTATTTATTTATTTTTGGCTGCGTTGGGTCTTTGTTGCTGTGCACGGGCTTTCTCTAGTTGCGGTGTAATTGTGATTTTTGATTGCGATAAGCACCCTTGACTGAGCCCTCAATATTACTAGCAGGTCTCTTCTATTTCCTTTATCAGCTTTCTTTCTCATCCTTTGTAGTGGTTCTTTCAGGCATTCTCACTCTTCATAAACCTCTGCTCAGAAGTCTTTTCCATCATAGAAAACAAAAGCAAAGCAAAACAAATATTTATTGTGTACCTACTATGGACTGAACTCTGTTAGGTGCTGAACATTCAGAGGTCTAGAAGATAAACATATTTCTTCTCCTCTAGAATAGTTGAAATCTGGAGGGGGAGCAGATGTAGATAAAAAGCATTCTAGATATAATTAGTTAATACTGTGAAAAGGAAAGTCAGTCAAAAAGTGGAATAGCAGGAGTAGTAGTATAGTGGAAAGTCAACAAGACAACAAAGTTCATTTAGCATGAACAGTTTCACAATAATACTTAGAGTAAATATTAAGAGGAGACTAGATCTTAAAAGGATAAGGAATTAATCACTTTGTCAAGATAGGAGATTAGAACTATGTGTTTGGCAAGCCTCAGGATGAGCTGTGAGAGTTATGTGTTATTATATCCAATTTCAAACAAATTTAAATGTCTCCAAAGTGGAAATTTTGGCCTTATTTGTAGTGCCATATTCAGTTTTCAGGTATTTTTATTTTTATTTGGAATTAAATTCAAACTCTAATCTTGAGAGAAATTCATTGATAATAGAGATTTGCCATGTATTCGGGTTTTTTTCCCTTAACATCTTTATTGGAGCATAATTGCTTTACAATGTTGTGTTAGTTTCTGCTGTATAACAAAGTGAATCAGCTATATGTATACATATATCCCCATATCCCCTCCCTCTGCGCCTCCCTCCCACCTTCCCTATCCCACCCCTCTAGGTGGTCACAAAGTACCAAGTTGATCTCCCTGTGCTATGCAGCTGCTTCCCACTAGCTATCTGTTTTACATTTGGTAGTGTATATATGTCCATGCCACTCTCTCACTTCGTCCCAGCTTACCCTCCTCACCCGCCATTTCCTCAAGTACATTCTCTTAGTCTGCGTCTTTATTCCTGTCCTGCCACTAGGTTCATCCGAACCATTTCTTTAGATTCCATACATATGTGTTAGCATATGGTATTTGTTTTTCTCTTTCTGACTTACTTCACTCTGTATGACACACTTTAGGCCCATCCACCTCACTACAGATAACTCAATTTCATTTCTTTTTATGGCTGAGTAATATTCCACTGTATATATGTGCCACATCTTTTTTTATTTAATTAAAAAAATTTTTTTTCACATCTATATCGGAGTATAATTGCTTTACATTGTGTTAGTTTCTGCTATATAGCAAAGTGAATCAGCTATACATATACATATATCCCCATATCTCCTCCCTCTTACGTCTGCCTCCCACCTTCCCTATCCCACCCCTCTAGGTGGTCACAGAGCACCAAGCTGATCTCCTTGTGCTATGTGGTTGCTTCCCACTAGATATCTGTTTTACATTTGGTAGTATATATAAGTCCATGCCACTCTCTCACTTCGTCCCAGCTTACCCTTCCCCCTCCCTGTGTCCTCAAGTCCATTCTCTACATCTGCGTCTTTATTCCTGTCTACCCCAGGTTCTTCATAACCTTTTTTTTTTTTTTTTTAGATTCCATATATATGTGTTAGCATATGGTATTTGTTTTTCTCTTTCTGACTTACTTCACTCTGTATGACAGACTCTAGGTCCATCGACCTCACTACAAATAACTCAATTTCTTTTCTTTTTATGGCTGAGTAATATTCCATCGTATATATGTGCCGCATCTTCTTTATCCATTCATCTGTTGATGGACACTTAGGTTGCTTCCATGTCCTGGCTATCGTAAATAGAGCTGCAATGAACATTGTGGTACATGACTCTTTTTGAGTTATGGTTTTCTCAGGGTATATTCCCAGTAGTGGGATTGCTGGGTCATAAGGAAGTTCTATTCTTAGTTTTTTAAGGAACCTCCAGGGCTTCCCTGGTGGCGCAGTGGTTGAGAATCTGCCTGCCAATGCAGGGGACACGGGTTCGAGCCCTGGTCTGGGAAGATCCCACATGCCACGGAGCAACTAAGCCCGTGAGCCACAACTACTGAGCCTGCGCGTCTGAAGCCTGTGCTCCTCAACGAGAGGCCGTGACAGTGAGAGGCCCGCGCACCGCGATGAAGAGTGGCCCCCGCTTGCCACAACTAGAGAAAGCCCTTGCACAGAAACGAAGACCCAACACAGCCAAAAATAAATAAATAAATTTATTAAAAAAAAAAAAAAAGGAACCTCCATACTGTTCTCCATAGTGGCTGTATCAATTTACATTCCCACCAACAGTGTAGGAGGGTTCCCTTTTCTCCACACCCTCTCCAGCATTTGTTGTTTGTAGATTTTTTTGATGATGGCCATTCTGACCGGTGTGAAGTGATACCACATAGTCGTTTTGATTTGCATTTCTCTAATGATTAGTGATGTTGAGCATCCTTACATGTGTTTGTTGGCAATCTGTATATCTTCTTTGGAGAAATGTCTATTTAGGTCTTCTGCCCATTTTTGGATTGGGTTGTTTGTTGTTTTGATATTGAGCTGCATGAACTGCTTGTGAATTTTGGATATTAATCCTTTGTCTGTTGCTTCGTTTGTAAATATTTTCTCCCATTCTGAGGGTGGTCTTTTCGTCTTGTTTATGATTTCCTTTGCTGTGCAAAAGCTTTTAAGTTTCATTAGGTCCCATTTGTTTATTTTTGTTTTTATTTCCGTTTCTCTAGGAGGTGGATCAAAAAGGCTCTTACTGTGATTTATGTCATAGAGTGTTCTGCCTATGTATTCTTCTAAGAGTTTGATGGTGTCTGGCCTTACATTTAGGTCTTTAATCCATTTTGAGTTTATTTTTGTGTATGGTGTTAGGGAGTGTTCTAATTTCATTCTTTTACATGTAGCTGTCCAGTTTTCCCAGCACCACTTATTGAAGAGGCTGTCTTTTCTCCATTGTGTACTCTTGCCTCCTTTATCAAAGATAAGGTGACCATATGTGCGTGTGTTTATCTATGGGCTTTCTATCCTGTTCCATTGATGTATATATCTGTTTTTGTGCCAGTACCATATTAATTTGATTACTGTAGCTTAGTAGTATAGTCTGAAGTCCGGGAGCCTGATTCCTCCAGCTCCGTTTTTCTTTCTCAAGATTGCTTTGACTATTCGGAGTCTTTGTGTTTCCATACAAATTGTAAAATTTTTTGTTCTAATCCTGTGAAAAATGCCATTGGCAGTTTGATAGGGATTGCAATGAATCTGTAGATTGCTTTGGGTAGTATAGCCTTTTTCACAATGTTGATTCTTCCAATCCAAGAACAAGGTATATCTCTCCATCTGTTTGTATCATCTTTAATTTCTTTCATCAGTGTCTTATAGTTTTCTGCATACAGGTCTTTTGTCTTCTTAGGTTTATTCCCAGGTATTTTATTCTTTTTGCTGCAATGGTAAATGGGAGTGTTTCCTTAATTTCTGTTTCAGATTTTTCATCATTACTGTATAGGAATGCAAGCGATTTCTGTGCATTAATTTTGTATCCTACAACTTTACCAAATTCATTGATTAGCTCTAGTAGTTTTCTGGTAGCATCTTTAGGATTCTCTATGTATAGTATCATGTCATCTGCAAACAATGACAGCTTTACTTCTTCTTTTCCGATTTGGATTCCATTTATTTCTTTTTCTTCTCTGATTGCCATGGCTAAGACTTCCAAAACTATGTTGAATAATAGCAATGAGAATGGGCAACCTTGTCTTCTTCCTGATCTAAGAGGAAATGCTTTCAGTTTTTCACCACTGAGAATGATGTTGGCTGTGGGCTTGTCACATATGGCCTTTATTATGTTGAGGTAGGTTCCCTCTATGCCCACTTTCTGGAGAGTTTTTATCTTAAATGGGTGTTGAATTTTGTCAGAAGCTTTTTCTGTATCTATTGAGATGATCATATGGTTTTTATCCTTCAATTTGTTAATATGGTGTATCACATTGATTGGTTTGCGTATATTGAAGAATCCTTGCATTCCTGGGATAAACCCCACTTGATCATGGTGTATGATCCTTTTAATGTGCTGTTGGATTCTGTTTGCTAGAATTTTGTTGAAGATTTTTGCATCTATGTTCATTAGTGATATTGGTCTGTAGTTTTCTTTTTTTGTGACATCTTTGTCTGGTTTTGGTATCAGGGTGATGGTGGCATAGTAGAATGAATTTGGAGTGTTCCTCCCTCTGCTATATTTTGGAAGAGTTTGAGAGGGATAGGTGTTAGCTCTTCTCTAAGTGTTTGATAGATTTCACCTGTGAAGCCATCTGGTCCTGGGCTTTTGTTTGTTGGAACATTTTTAATCACAGTTTCAATTTCAGTGCTTGTGGTTGGTCTGTTTATATTTTCTATTTCTTCCTGGTTCAGGAAGTGCTTTTCTAAGAATTTGTCCATTTCTTCCAGCTTGTCCATTTTATTGGCATGTAGTTGCTTGTAGTAATCTCTCATGATCGTTTGTGTTTCTGCAGTGTCAATTGTTACTTCTCCTTTTTCATTTCTAATTCAATTGATTTGGGTCTTCTCCCTTTTTTTCTTGATGAGTCTGGCTGATGGTTTATCAATTTCGTTTATCTTCTCAAAGAACCAGCTTTTAGTTTTATTGATCTTTGCTATTGTTTCCTTCATTTCTTTTTCATTTATTTCTGATCTGATCTTTATGATTCCTTTCCTTCTGGTAACTTTGGGGTTTTTTTGTTCTTCTTTCTCTAATTGCTTTAGGTGTAAGGTTAGGTTGTTTATTTGAGATGTTTCTTGTTTCTTAAGGTAAGATTGTATTGCTATAAACTTCACTCTTACAACTGCTTTTGCTGCATCCCATAGGTTTTGGGTCATCATGTTTTCATTGTCATTTGTTTCTAGGTATTTTTTGATTTCCCCTTTGATTTCTTCAGTGATCACTTCGTTATTAAGTAGTGTATTGTGTAGCCTCCATGTATTTGTATATTTTACAGATTTTTTTTCTGTAATTGATATCTAGTCTCATAGCGTTGTGGTTGGAAAAGATACTTGATACGATTTCAATTTTCTTAAATTTACCAAGGCTTGATTTGTGACCCAAGATATGATCTATCCTGGAGAATGTTCCATGAGACCTTGAGAAGAAAGTGTATTCTGTTGTTTTTGGATGGACTGTTCTATAAATATCAATTAAGTCCATCTTGTTTAATGTATCATTTAAAGCTTGTGTTTCCATATTTATTTTCATTTTGGATGATCTGTCCATTGGTGAAAGTGGGGTGTTAAAGTCCCCTACTATGACTGTGTTACTGTCGATTTCCCCTTTTATGGCTGTTAGTATTTGCCTTATGTATTGAGGTGCTCCTATGTTGGTTGCATAAATATTTACAATTGTTATACCTTCTTCTTGGATCGATCCCTTGATCGTTATATAGTGTCCTTCTTTGTCTCTTGTAACAGTCTTTATTTTAAAGTCTATTTCGTCTGATATGAGAATGCTACTCCAGCTTTCTTTTGATTTCCATTTGCATGGAATATCTTTTTACATCTCCTTACTTTCTGTCTGCATGTGTCCCTAGGTCTGAAGTGGGTCTCTTGTAGACAACATATATATGGGTCTTGTTTTTGTATCCTTTCAGCCAGTCTGTGCCTTTTGGTTGGAGCATTTAGCCCATTTACATTTAAGGTACATTTACATTTACATTTATCAATATGTATGTTCCTGTTACCATTTTCTTAATTGTTTTCAGGTTGTTTTTGTAAGTCTTTTCCTTCTCTTGTGCTTCCTGCCTAGAGAAGTTCCTTTACCGTTTGTTGTCCAGCTGGTTTGGTGGTGCTGAATTCTCTTAGCTTTTGCTTGTCTGTAAAGGTTGTAATTTCTCCATCAAATCTGAATGAGATCCTTGTGGGGTAGAGTAATCTTGGTTGTAAGTTTTTCCCTTTCATCACTTTAAATATGTCCTGCCACTCCCTTCTGCTTGCAGAGTTTCTGGTGAAAGATCAGCTGTTAACCTTATGTGGATTCCCTTGTATGTTATTTGTTGCTTTCCCTTGCTGCTTTTAATAGTTTTTCTTTGTATTTAGTTTTTGATAGTTTGATTAATATATGTCTTGCTGTGTTTTTCCTTGTATTTATCCTGTGTGGGACTCTCTGCGCTTCCTGGACTTGGGTGGCTATTTCCATTCCCATGTTAGGGAAGCTTTCAACTGTAATCTCTTCAAATATTTTCTCAGACCCTTTCTTTTTCTCTTCGTCTTCTGGGAGCTCTATAATTCGAATGTTGGTGTGTTTATTGTTGTCCCAGGGGTCTCTGAGACTGTCCTCAATTCTTTTCATTTGTTTTTCTTTATTCTGCTCTGTGGCAGTCATTTCCATTATTTTATCTTCCAGGTCACTTATCTGTTCTTCTGCCTCAGTTATTCTGCTATTGATTCCTTCTAGAGAATTTTTAATTTCATTTACTGTGTTGTTCATCACTGTTTGCTTGCTCTTTAGGTCTTCTAGGTCCTTGTTAAACGTTTCTTATATTTTCTCCATTCTATTTCCAAGGTTTTGGATCATCTTTACTATCATTATTCTGAATTCTTTTTCAGTTAGACTGCCTGTTTCCTCTTCATTTGTTTGGTCTGGTGGGTTTTTACCTTGCTCCTTCATCTGCTGTGTATTTCTGTCTTCTCATTTTGTTTAACTTACTGTGTTTGGGGTCTCCTCTTCACAGGCTGTAGGTTCTTTGTTCCTGTTGGTTTTGGTGTCTGCCCCCAATGGGTGAGGTTGGTTCAGTGTGTTGTGTAGGCTTCCTGGTGGAGGGGACTGGTGCCTGTGTTCTGGTAGGTGGGCCTGGATCTTCTGGTGGGCAGGGCTGTGTCTGGTGGTGTGTTTTGGCATGTCTGTGAGCTTAGTATGAGTTTAGGCAGCCCTTATGCTAATGCGTGTGGTTGTTTTTTTGTCTTGCTAGTTGTTTGGCATGGGGAGTCCAGCACTGGAGCTTGCTGGCCATTGGGTGGATCTGGGTCTTAGCGTTGAGGTGGAGATCTCTGGGAGAGCTCTCACCAATTGATATTACGTGGGGCTGGGAGGTCTCTGGTGGTCCAATGTCCTGGACTTGGCTCTCCCACCTTGGAGGCTCAGGCCTGACATCCGGCTGTAGCACCAAGACCCTGCCAGCCCCACGGCTTGAAAGAAAAGGAAGAAAAAAAAGGGGAAAAGAAAAAAAAAAAACCAGTTAGAACCCCAAACCGAATGGTAAAAGCAAAACTGACAAAATCACACAAAGTAACGTACACACACACACTCATAAAAAGAAATAATAATAAAAAAAAGAACAGTCAGAACCCTAGGACAAATGGTAAAAGCAAACCTAAACAGACAAAACCACACAAAGAAACATATGCATACACAGTCACAAAAAGAGAAACAAGGGGGAAAAAATAAATAAAAAAGAAATTAAAAAAAGAAGAGAACAACCAAACCAATAAACAAATTCACCAGTGATAACAAGCACTAAAAACTAAACTGAGAGAAACATAAAAACCAGAAACAAATCAGATGCAGAAAGCAAACCCCAAGTCTACAGTTGCTCCCAAAGTCCACTGCCTCAATTTTGGGAACATTCGTTGTCTATTCAGGTATTTCACAGATGCAGGGTTCATCAGCTTGATTGTGGGGATTTAATCTGCTGTTCCTGAGGCTGCACAGAGAAATTTCCCTTTCTCTTCTTTGTTCGCACAGCTCCTGGGGTTCAGCTGTGGTTTTGGCCCCGCCTCTGCATGTAGGTCACCCTCAGGCATCTGTTCCCTGCCCAGACAGGAGGGAGTTGAAGCAGCGACTGATTAGGGGTCTCTTGCTCACTCAGGCCAGGGAGAAAGAGGGTACAATAGTCATAATTGGAATGCGGGGCAAGCCTGTGGCGGCACAGGCTGGCATGACATTGCAACAGCCTGAGGCGCACCGTGTGTTCTCCCGGGGAGGTTGTCCTTAGATCTTGGGACCCAGGCAGTGGCCGGCTGCACAGGCTCCCGGGGGGGTGTGGGTAGTAACCTGTGCTTGCACACAGGATTTTTGGTGGCAGCGGTGGCAGCATAGCATTCCGTGCCCATCTCTGGGGTCCAAGCTGATAGCCGCAGCTTGTGCCCGTCTCTGGAGCTTGCTTAGGTGGTACTCTGCCTTCTGTGGGCACATGGGGAAGGAGTCCTCTCTCCTCATGCACCCTGAAACAATGGTCTCTTGTCTCTTCAGCAGGTCCAAAGTTTTTCCTGGACTCCCTCCTGGCTAGCTGTGGCACAATGGCCTCCTTCTGGCTGTCTTCTCGCAGCCAACCCCAGTCCTCTCCCTGGGGTCTGTGCTCTGAGCCCGAGCCTCAGCTCCCAGCCCCCACCTGCCCTGGCGGGTGAGCAGACAAGCCTCTTGGGCTGGTGAGTGCTGGTCGGCAGTGATCCTCTGTGAGGGAATCTCTCCACTTTGCCCTCTGCACCCCTATTGCTGCGCTCTCCTCCGTGGCTCTGAAGCTTCCCCCAGCGTAACTCCCCCGTCTCCGCCAGTGAAGGGGCTTCCTAGTGTGTGGAGACTTTTCCTCCTTCACAGCTCCCTCCCAGAGGGGCAGGTCCTGTCCCTATTCTTTTGTCTCTGTGTTTTCTTTCTTCTTTTGCCCTTCCCAGGTACGTGGGGATATTCTTGCCTTTTGGGAAATCTGAGGTCTTCTGCCAGCGTTCAGTAGGTGTTCTGTAGGAGTTGTTCCACATGTAGATGTATTTTTGATGTATTTGTGGGGAGGAAGGTGATCTCCACGTCTTACTCCTCTGCCATCTTGAAGGTCTCCCCGGCATGTATTCTTTTCATTACCACTGACACTATATGCTACAACTTAGCTCCATTAAGCTGAATATTATGAAGTTTGGGTGATTGTAATTTTTTTCAGAATGAGCTTGAAAAGGGATAGGTGCAGGAAAGATGAGGAATAAAAGCATGATAACACTGCTTTAACATCCTTTAGAAGGGCATTGGAAATTAAACTCCTTGGAATTGAGAGTTACGGGCAGATTTATCTACCTATGCATCCACCCACCCAAGCCAGCCAACATTTATTAGGATCTATTTGTGCTAGGCACTGTGCTTCATTCTGAGGTTGAAAAGATGACTAAGACTTTCTGTCTGGAAGAATCAAGAAATGTTAGTTCATTTTGAGCACTAGTGTTTTGTAAATTATTGGGCAAATAGTGACCATAGTTTTCACATAGAAATTGCATAAGAGATAATCAATTTGGAAAAGCCTTTAAAAATGATATATGTGGGTCACAACAATTTAAAAATATATATACTTCAACATGAAAGGATACAAATATATTTAAGAATTTTATATTCTTACTGTTTAGCTTGTTAGTTTTGATTTTATAATTTGAGTATAAATATTCATGACAATAAATACAATGTGCACATTTTATTTGATTTTAAGAACTAGTTATGTGATTACATACATTTTTACATATTGATAAATCATGATATTTTATTTGCAAATCTCATTTTAGAGAGCACTAATATCTATATCCTGAGCCAAATGAGGCAATAAGAAAATATATTTTTATATTATGTCCTCATAAGAGAGTTGATTATATTCAGAATATAGGATATTATTATTAATAACAGTAGTACTGATAATACCTTATATTAGTTAGCACCAGAGTGTACAGAACATTTCAGCATTCATTCTCATTTGATTTTCATAACAGCCTGAATAGGAGGAATATGAGACTTATCTTCATTTAAATTGAAAAAAAAGAATTAGAAAGATTGTGCTGTGCTCTATATGGAGAGTAATGGGATTATAGTACCATTATTGACATTTCTTTGCATTTATTTAGAGTATAGTTTATATTTTTATTTTGTAGATGAAAACGAACTGTTACCTGTAAGCTCAGGATGTACAGTAGAAGATCATGTGATTGCGGGAAGTGTAGAAGAATTTCGTAAAGACTTCATTTCAAGAATATGGCTTACCTACAGGGAAGAGTTTCCTCCAATAGAAGGCTCAGCTTTGACAACAGACTGTGGTTGGGGCTGTACACTAAGAACTGGCCAGATGCTGTTGGCTCAAGGACTCGTACTACACTTCCTTGGTAGAGGTAAATCAAATCTCTGGTTTTGGGGGGTTTTGTTATTGTTACTGTTTTTTAAATTTGAACTCTAGCTTGCAAACTGAATAAAATTCCCTGATGTTAATTTCCTGAGTCCCATATGTCTTCTAAAGTTGTAACTAATCTAGCATGTAACATCTTTGTTGGGCTGGGCCATTCACCTTTCAAACATACAGGTTAAACGTAAGTATTATTCATGACTACGACTATGAGTTAATTAAGTTCAAATTTTAGTAGTCTTTGGATTTTTTGTTGCTGTTATCATTTAGTTCTTTTTGATTGAACTCTGGATTATCTCCAGTTCAGTAAATTCTGGGCAGGTCAACAGCAGTGACTTTGAGCAGAAAATTATTGAGCAGTTAATGTTTTTACATTATTTAAATCTTAAGAAATTTTACAGTTTTATGCTTTAAAATTATTTTTATCTTTATAAATGTGATTATAATCAGTTAAATTGATTAGGGCATTTTCTTAATAAGGTCATCATGCTTAGACTTTTAGACTCTCAGAAATGTCATTGATACTAACTTACATATATCTATTTTTTCCAATGTGCCACCTTTCTTACCATTTCTATTAGTTCATTTTTATATAATGTGTACATTTGTTGGAGGATTTTAGTTTACCATTATAGGCTATCATATCTGGTTATTAGTAAGTGTTGCTTTATTTTTTTAAGTGTCAGACAATTTTCTGCAGTGCATGGCAAATATTTAATAACCTTTCTGTAGAGATTATTATTTTTTTTAATATTTATTTATTTATTTATTTATTTATGGCTGTGTTGGGTTTTTGTTTCTGTGCGAGGGCTTTCTCTAGCTGCGGCGAGCGGGGGCCACTCTTCATTGTGGTGCACGGGCCTCTCACTGTCGCAGCCTCTCCCGTTGCGGAGCACAGGCTCCAGACGTGCAGGCTCAGTAGTTGTGGCTCACAGGCCTAGTTGCTCCGCGGCATGTGGGATCTTCCCGGACTGGGGCACGAACCCGTGTCTCCTGCATTGGCAGGCGGATTCTTAACCACTGCGCCACCAGGGAAGCCCTGTAGGGATTATTGATGAGATCATTTGGAGAGAATGTTTATTCAAGAGCAGTGTGGATATTGCAAGGAAAAGGAATTTTTCAGCTTTTTCTGGGATGATTTATTTATAGTCTCATGCAATCATGGACAAGAATTGGAATACTTTTCACACTCCTGACTAGGTCTCTGAATCTGTGACTCATTTTGTTAGCTTGAAATTACATGAATGTTTGGGGACTGTTGCGTTATTGAAAACAGTGAGGTAGTGATATAATTGATTTGGGGGGGAATCTTTGATCTCTAATGACTTCATTTATTAACTTCATTTACTAGAGAATTGATGTTATTCCCTAAATAATAAAGTTATTTTGAAAGGACTGTATGAGAAAAAAAAACACCTTGCAAAGAACTATTAAACTTCCATGGTCAAACTTCTATTTTAACATATAACCAAAACAAAATCCACTTTCTGAAGTTAAACTCTCATAAATACTATGATTGTTAGTGAATATGTTTATTGTGCCTTTGGGTAGTCAAGACTGGATGTCTGGTGAGCGGTACTGGTAATGGAATACAAAAGTCTTTATGCCACCTTAGCACTGTCAAAAAAAAAGAAAAGAAAGAAAAACATATTCCAGAATTGTCCATTTGTACCTAAGTTTACTATTTTTTCTCTTTCATTTCGGTAATTTTTTCCTGATTATATGTAATATATCCCCATTTAAAAAACCTTAGAGGGGGCTTCCCTGGTGGCACAGTGGTTGAGAGTCTGCCTCTCAATGCAGGGGACACGGGTTTGAGCCCTGGTCTGGGAAGATCCCACATGCCGCGGAGCAGCTGGGCCCGTGAGCCACAACTACTGAGCCTGCGCGTCTGGAGCCTGTGCCCTGCAACAAGAGAGGCCGCGATAGTGAGAGGCCCACGCACCGCAATGAAGAGTGGCCCCCACTTGCCGCAACTAGAGAAAGCCCTCGCACAGAAACGAAGACCCAACACAGCCATAAATAAATAAAATTAAAAAAAAAAAAAAACCTTAGAAACTACAGAAAAGTCCGGAGAATAATATTTCAACTCAAAAGTAAACATCATTGGTATATTGGCATGTTTCCTCTGCTTGTACCTTTATTTGTTTTTTTACACAGCTTTATTTAGATATAATCAACATACCATAATTTCACTCATTTAAAGTGAACAACAATTCAGTGGTGTTTAGTATATTTACAGAGTTCTACAATTATCCCCATAATCTAATTTTAGGACATTTTCATCTTCCCCCAAAGAAACCTCATACCCATTAGCAGTCATTCCCAATACCCCTCCTTCCCTATAGGCAGCCATTAATCTACTTTCTGTCACTATAAATTTGCCTATTTCTGACTTTGCTATTTTAGTTTAGTAACCCATATGACTTTAAATGCTACATACTTATTTTAGTAGAATTGTTAAAGTCTAACTATTTAAAAGATCTGAATACCTTGCTTTGGAACTGCTATAGCTTGGACCTGGCCTGATGCTTTGAACATTGAAAATTCAGACTCTGAATCATGGACTTCCAACACTGTAAAAAAATTTACTGCATCATTCGAAGCATCGCTTTCAGTGGAAAGAGAACTCAAAACCCCAACAATTTCTCTGAAGGAAACAATCGGGAGATATTCTGATGATCGTGAAATGCAAAATGAAATTTATCACAGGAAAATCATCTCTTGGTTTGGTGATTCCCGCTTGGCTCTCTTTGGTTTACATCAACTAATAGAATATGGAAAGAAGTCTGGGAAAAAAGCTGGAGATTGGTATGGACCAGCTGTGGTTGCTCACATTTTAAGGTAAAATTGTTTTAAAATCTTTCATCTTGTGACAGAGGTCCTCAGGCTCAGAGGTAGTGATTTTTGCAGTGCATATGTATTATTGGAACTTTTAAAGTCTAACTGTATGAGAATATTCATAAAGTAGCTTTCATTTACTGTTAGGGAAAAAACAAGACATGTTGTGACTCTAGTTACATTTAATTTATCTACTGACAAATTTTTCTTCTTTTGCTCATAGGTATAGATACCCAAGGTCTCCTTCTAACCAGGTTTTCATTAGACTACCTTATTGAAATGTTCTAAAAACTAACAACTCTTTCAACCTTGGAACATGCATAACATTATAGTTTTTTTTTTTAATAGTGTAACCTGCGGGCTGTAATGTACTGATAGTGTAATGAAATGTCAAGAGCTAAAATTGATGTTTTCAGCATTTCTTTGCACACATCAAATTCTTGTGAATTGTAAATGTATGGGACTATTAATATTATAATTATATCATAGTAAAATAAAGTGTCTGTGACATTCAGAGTAGTTAGAAAAAAGTCGAAAGTCAAATTTCACTATACCTCAGCTTTTTATGTGCCAATTATTTGGATGCTACTTAAGTTTTAAAAAAAATTGTCTTATTTATTGTGTCCCACTATTATTATTAACTGAATCATTAATATTGTCATCCAAGTACAGCATGTTATAGTAAATCTAGTCTATTTAGAATAATATACAAAATCCAAATTAGTACAAAGGTTTTTTTTGCTTATTAACAGGCTTTTATATTTTATAGGTCAGATGCTTATAGTTGAAAAAGTAGTTGCCTAATATTATTAAATGGATTGTTAATAATGTCAAGTCCAGCTTGGTATGACATGTATAAAAACATAATCATAAAAGCATGGTTTCTACTCTTCAAAATGTTATGTTCTGTACCCCAGGGATCAGAACACTTTTTCTATAAAAGGCCTAATGGTAAATAGTTTAGGCTTTGCAGGCTATATAAGGGCTCTATTGCTCATTTTGCTCTTTTTTTTCTTTTTTTGTTTTACAGTCGTTGAAAACTGTAAAAACCATTCTTAGCTTGCAGGCTGTACAAAAACAGGCCACAGGTCATGCTTGGACTATGGGCCATGGTTTTCCCATCCCTCTTTTATATTAACACATACAAACATGCATAATAAGGCATGTTAAGTTAAAAAATTATAAAGATACAGTTAAATAAAAGTATTTTTCCACAATTTGTGTAATTTCCTTTTACATATATTATTGTGATTTTTTTTCTCACTTCATGTGCACCATTGAGAATATTGTACTCACTTGGAAATATTTTTCAATTTGTAGTTTTACTTATAGAATTCTAAGACTTGAAAGTAGAAAATTCATTTGTTCAGGTCATATAGGTTTTTGAATGAAGGAAAAAGGTCATGCTATTGTTTAAAGAAAAGAAAAAATCTTTCATAAATGTACCAGAGGACAATCATACTTTGCTAGTCAGTAATGTCAGTTAATACGAAGCAAACCTTGAAGCATATTGTAATACCACTGGGTAGAAAACATTAAATATAGCCAGGTGAGTTTGAGAGAAATTCTTTTTTGGGGGGCAGGGTGGGGTTCACACCTTTGTACCCAAGAATTTTAAAATATGTTTTTTAAACTTATGTTTTAATGTTTTTTGAGTAATTTTATGTAATATTCTACTTTGAAAAAATTGACTTGATTTTTGATACCATTCAGATGATAGTTTTGGAAGCAGATGCTATAGGGTAAATAGGAAAGTCAAGAAAATGATGGCTTTCTTTTCCCTTAAATTTAATCTTTGGTTATTAACTGGAAATGTTAGTTAGGATTTTAAAGGATAATGCTTGTTATTTTCTCAGAAAAGCAGTTGAAGAAGCAAGACACCCAGATTTACAAGGAATAACTATTTATGTTGCTCAAGATTGTACAGGTGAGGAATGTATTATATAATTCTACTTTTTATCCATTTATTTGGTCAAACCTTTTTAAAAATTTAGGTATAATTGATATATAACATTATATTAGTTTCAGATGTATAACATAATGATTCAATATTTGTATATATTGTGAATGATCACCATAATTAGTCTACTTAGCATCCGTCACCATACATAGTTAGAAAATTTTTTTTCTTGTGATGAGAACTTTCAAATATACAATACAGTATTATTAACTATAGTGCCCATCCCCATGCTGTACATTATATCCTTATGACTTATTTATCTTATAGCTGGCAGTTGTACCTTTTAGCGCCCTTCACCCATTGTGTCCCCCCATCCCACTTCTGCCAGCCATCAGTCTGTTCTGTGTATCTGTGAGCTTGGTGTTTTGTTTATTCATTTTGTTTTGCTTTTTAGAGTCCACGTATAAGTGAGATCATACAGTATGTGTCTTTCTCTGTCTGACTTATTTCACTTAGCATAACACCCTCAAGGTCTGTGCATGTTGTCACAAATGGCAAGGCTTCATTCTTTTTTATGGCTAAATAATATTCTACTGTATATACGTACCACATTTTCTTTATCCATTATCCATTGATGGACACTTAGGTTGTTTCCATATTTTGGCTATTGTAAATAATGCTGCAGTGATTAAAGGGGGTGCATTTATCTTTTTGAGATAGTGGTTTCGTTTCTTCAGGTAAATACCCAGAAGTTGAATTGCTGGATCACATTGTAGTTCTATTTTTAATTTTTTTGAGGAACCACTGTACTGTTTTCCATAGTGGCTGCACCAACTTACATTCTCAGCAACAGTGCACAAGGGTTCCCTTTGCTCCACATCTTCAACAACATTTGTTGTTTCTTGTCTTTTTGATAATAACCATTCTAACAGGTGTGAGATGATATCTTGTGGTTTGATTTGCATTTCTCTGATTAGTGATGTTGAGCACCTTTTCATGTACCTGTTGGCCATTTGTATGGCTTCTTCGGAAAAATGTCTCTTCAGATCTTCTGCCCATTTTTTTAATTGGATTATTTATTTTTTTGATGTTGAATTATGTGAGTTCTTTGTATATTTTGAATATTAACCCCTTATCAGATTTATGATTGCAAATATTTTCTTCTGTTTGGTAAGTTACCTTTCCATTTTGTTGATGGTTTCCTTTGCTGTACAGAAGCTTTTTAGTCTGATGTATTCTCATTTGTTTATTTTTGCTTTTGTTGTGGTGTCAAATTAAAAAAATTATCACCAAGACCAATGTCAAGGAGCTTTCTACCTGTTTTCTTCTAGGAGTTTGTGGTTTCAGGTCTTGTGTTCAAATCTTTGATGGTCGATTTTGATTTAATTATTGTGTATGGTATAAGATAGTGGTCCAATTTTATTCTTTTGCATGTGGCTGTCCAGTTTTCCCAATACCATTTATAATTAGATTTTTCATAAGTATTTAGCTTATCCCAATTATACTGTAAATGATGAAAGTAGGGACCATGTTTTACACATTTTTGTTCCTACATTGCACTCTGTATAGGCACTGATTAAATATTTCTTGATTGAATATATACTATGAATTATTAGTTGCAATATTAAAATAAGTTCTTAAGGAAAATTTCAATATTTAAAATGACTACTTAAAAAAGATAGTTGGGAAAATTTAACATAGGTATATACTTGGGGTGCATGTCTGCCAAGTCTCATCTCATTGGGGATGTGTTTCAAGGAAGGAAAATTCTCTGTTTGATTTGTTTCTCACTCGTCCTTCAGTAAATCATCTGATCATGATGCAGCTATTGTCCAGAATGTTGCTTTGTTTTATTGTTATGGGTATTCTGTTTAATGACCAGTATCTATAGTAATTTTGAAACTCTATTGGGGATAAAATAGAGACCTTAATTTCCTAATAAAATAAAAGTGCCTTCAAAATAAAACACCTCATGTTGTTTATTTTTTACCGAAATGCTGTTAAGAGGATAAAATATGTTAATGTTTGGGGAAAGTTAAATATACTTCAATTATGTTTAATATAAGGGTATTTACAAAATGCTTGCGATTACCCTGGTAACTGACTAGTGTTTATAGTGTGGATATGATCGTTACCAAATACACATGCATTTTGTTCGGCCTTTTGTTAAGGTTAATTGGATTTTTAAGAAAGACTGATAAGCCATGATTATAGCCATATGCACATGAAAGTTTTAAGTTTTCAGATGAGTGTGTGAATTTTGCAGGTACTGTATTTGCTTTTCAGGTAGGAAATCTTGCAAGTAAAATGTACTGTGTTAAGAGTTCTAATTAAGCCAGAGGATGTGCTTAAACAATTAGTCATTAAATAATTTATGAATTTGCCTTTTGTGCTTTTATTGATATCAGTCAGCCTTGGTCTTATGCGTTACATATTGTTAGTTAATTAAAGAACACAAAGCTACTCAATATCTAAGTGGTTTGTGTAATTTGAAGTAGATCTTAAAATTTTGAACACTGGTGTTTAAAATTCTAAAGGGAGAGTTTATATTACTGTAGTGCATTTTGATAGATTGTGAGGTTAGGAACTAGGTGAAGCCAGAGTCTATTAATAATTCCCCTCCACACCCCCATCTTCATTAGTGTTTTTAAAAGCTCCACTTTCTATTCATTTTCTCTTCCTCTCATTCTGTATTCTCTTCCTTTGTAATTGCATATTTTTCCATGCCTTTAAGTAGTTAGGACTGTGCTCTATATACTAGGACTTCTAAAACTGTATTTCTAGTGCTACTTGTGTTAATATGAGGTAACTCGTATTTTCTGCTGTCCTTCAAATATTTCCATCTGGATGTTCTACAAACACTTAAAATTCAGCGTGTTTAAGATTAAACCTGTCATTCCCCTCTACACCACTCCTTTCTTGCTTTCTATTTTCTCTTCACTAATAGTATCATGTCCACATGCGTGCGTACTTATTCTTGACTCTTTTCGTTGCTTATATCTAGTTAGTCAACCAAAGCTTAACAAATTATACTTAAAAAAATGCATCTGAAATCTGTTCTCTCTTCTTCACTCTCATTGATTTAGATAAGACCCTTATCTCTAACTTGGACTTTAACTTGATTTCCCTATCTTTCTTTTCTTTTTCTCATTCATCTGATCAAAAGAAATTGATCATGTCCCTTAATTTAAAACCAATGACTGTCTATTTAGTCTCAAGTTATTGTAGCATGTAAAGCACATGAAGTTCTTTACCATTTGTCTTGACCTACATTTCCAGCATCACCTCTCAACACTATCTTCCATGCTGATACACCAAAGTACCATCAACCTGCAAGCCATTCCTTGGGCATACTATCATTATCTTTTTTCCGTGTCTTTGCTGGTATTATTGCCTCTGCTTAGAATGCCCCTTATTATTAAAATGCCTTTTGTTAACTCTTACTCATTCTTTATGAACATGCTCTAAGGTACACCTTTGGTGAAGGCTTTACCAGCTCCCATCAGGTAGAATTAGTTTATTATTCTTTGTTCTGTAACATTTTGGAAATACCTCTATTAAATATTGTGCTTGTAATTCACTTTTGATATCACTTTGTGCTTATCTGTATCTCCTTGTAGATCAATGATTATCAAGGTAGCAGGGGTAGGGGAAAGGTACCAGAACCATTTGGTTGACAATCACTGCTGTAGTGAGCCTGTGTTATGGAATTGGATTATTTCATAGCCCTTACATATGTTGAAAGTGAAGGAAAAATACCAAAACAATTGAGCCAGACACTATGAAGTAAGGATCTTATTTACTTTTATATTTCTCTGGCATAGAAAACTTCAAGGAATAGTTGGCCATCAATCAATGTGTGTTGAATTAGACTGAAGGGTAAGAAGCATTTGATAAGGAAGAACTTGTATATGCTAGTGGAAATACTATTACTAGTGGAAAGTGGAAGATAGGGATGGTCATGTGTGCACTGCCTCAGAAAAGTGAGAGAATTTAAAGGTTTATAATTAGAAGGCTTTACTGAGTAGTTTAGCAAAAATAAAATGACAGAATTGAAACATGGAAAGAACTGTTTTTCCATTTTTGTGGCTTCGGTTTAGACTGACTATGGGGGATAGGGAAGCAGGTGAACAGGAGACTATGATAGCTCATAATCTAAATTTGGAATTTAGGGAAGAACTGGAACAGCAGTGGCAGAATTTGTTAATCAGCTAACTGTGGAAGAGTAAAAGAGTTTGCTGACAGGGAGTATGGGTGTAAAGTAAGTTTTGAATAAAACTATTTTTTTTGTTGAACAAAACAAAATAAAGTTTTGTCTGTATTTGCTTCCACCAAATCCACCCATTTTCTCTTGAACTATCCACTTAGGCTCTCATACCCATCACTCTACCAAAACTACTCTTGTCAATAATTTAATCTCACTAAATCCAGTTGTCACTTCTCAGTCTTTACCTCACAATCTGTCAGCAGCATTTGACACTGTTGACTTCTCCCCCACTCCTTGTAATGTTTTATTTACTTAGTTTCCAGAACACTACTCTTCAGGTTTTCCTTTTACCATTGTGTCTGCTCCTTCACGGGCTCCTGTGCGGATTCTTCCTTATCCCCCTATCTCTAAAGTACTTGGTGTGTTGTGCTACGTCTTTAGATCTCAACTTTTTTTTCTGTGTATACAGATTTGGATTTACCCAGTCTCATAGCTTTACAGTACCGTCTGGGTCCTGTCAATTCCCAAATTTATAGCTCCATCCCAGACCTGTCCCCAAACGCAGGCCTTTATGTCCTTACCTGCCTACTCATCCTCCCTGCTTGCATGTCTAATAGATATCTCAAACTTAGCATGTCTGAAACTGAATTCCCACTCCTCCTTTCTATATTTTCCCTTCCTACAGTCTTCTATGTCTTTGTAAATGGCAGCCCGCCTACTCTGTTTGCTTATATGAAAACCACTCAAATCATCTATGACTCCTTTTTTCCTCTCACATCTTATGTTTAATGTATTAGGGAGTTCTTCATTTTCAACTGATCAGTTTTCACCACCTCCACATGATCATCCCATGACCGTTCCATATCTTGACAATTACTGCCTTTGTTCAAGCCGCCATCATCTCTTGCTGGGTTCCTGCTGTGGCTTTCTAACTTCTCTATGCTTCAGCCATTGCCCTCTGCAGTCTGTTAACACAGGAACCAGACTGGTAAAGTATAAATCAGAGCAGGACATTCCTTTCCTAAAAATCTCTTCAGCGGCTTCCCATCTCACTCAAAGTAAAGACTGAAGTCTTTATTAATGGCTTTTAAGATTTCCCACAATCTGTCTTCGTTCTCTCCCCATCTGTAACTTTATCTCCTAACCTCATTTTGTACTATTGTACCCCTTGCTCACTTCCCTGCAGAGGCACTGCTCTCTTGTTCCTGGAACAAGCTGGCAATGCTTCTGCTTTAAGACATTTGCACTTGCTGATCTTTCTATGTGGAATCTCTTCCCCCCAGGTATCTGCATTTCTTGATTTCTTTCTTTCTTTAAGTCTTGACTTCCCTACCACCTTATTTTAAATTGCATCCCTTCTCTACATTTCTTATCCATCTTTTTCTCCCTTGTTTTTCTTGAAAGCACCTATCATCATCTGACATATCTTATATTTTACTTATTTATTGTCTACTTCCCTATGTGTTAGATGGTATGCCTTATGAGGGAGGGGTTTTTCTCCATTTTGCTCACTGCTGAGGACCCAGTGCCATATAGTAGTTATTTGATAAATATCTATTGAATGCATAAATGAGGTAGGTATTTTTTAACTCATTGAGACCTTGTTAGTGATGTCAGAGATCATATGACTGGCCATTGTGGGGGGGAAAATTAGGGTACAAATGTTTCTGAAAATCATTTTTATAAAATTTAATACATATTAATTGTGTTTTTCTCAGTTTACAGTTCTGATGTAATTGATAAACAGTGCACTTCCATGGCCTCTGATAATACAGATGACAAAGCTGTTATTATTCTAGTTCCTGTTAGACTTGGTGGAGAAAGAACCAATGCCGACTATTTAGATTTTGTAAAGGTATGAAATAAGAGCTAAAAGTTTTTGAAGACAATGCTGGCTGATATGAAAAATAGAGAAGGTTTGCAATCTTTTTTCTATGAAATGGGTAGTGATGATTTTATAGTTGTAGATTGTAAAGTTTGACATTAGAGACCTTAAATTTCAGTATTACAAGATCAGATGTGATTTGAAGAGTAAGGTGTTCTATGACAAAATAAAAAGGCTTTTAATCTTTGCAGCTAATTAAGGGGATTCAGTGCAGCAATAATCATAGTCTGAAATATGTCTACAGTTCCCATCATCCTTATTTGTGATTTTTAAAAGTATGTACCTTTGTTTATTCATAAAACCCACATTAAACTATATCTAGGTAATTATTGAAACAAAATGAGTTTTTTTTTATTGCTGCTGCATTATCTCTTAGTTTGTTTCCTGTGCTACCATAAGGTCCATCAATAGGTAGAATACTTATTTATATAGACCGAAATGATGAAGATAGTATGGGGAGCTTCCAACTTTGTTTTCTTCATATTAACCAGTTAAAAATCTGTTCTATTTCAGAACACATAATTCTTTTTTCCAGAAGAACCTGTCTAATTAGGTTATCTTGTCACAAAACTTTAACTTTTGAATTACTTAGTTTCTAGTTGAGAGTATAGTATTTATGTTATTTTCATAGTTTTAATAAAATCAAGACCAGAGATAGAATTCCTCTTTGAATGGAGTGTTATGGCATATAGTAATCTTGAAATAAAATTTAGATTTGTTCCCCACATGAAGCATTAACCCCATATTGTGGTCCCTATGTATATAGGTAGAACATATATCCTCACTCTAGATTGTACCAATTCTAAAAACCTAGAGCATTTATTTTCCATATGTGGTATATGGAAGTCTTCTAGCTGGTATATTGGCTTTTCCTAATCGTTACTAAACTGTTGCAGGCATACTTGTTACTAATAATACCAGTACGATAACCAATAACATATACATACCCTAGATAAAAGTGGGGTTTTGATTTCTAACATGTGGACTCTTTAGTAGAATTATTGGTGGAATGTGGGAAGATATGAACCATTTCATCTAGTGGATCCACTGAGGGTTTCGAGACTTCTCACATGTTGTCATGTCTCTGTTTGTTGTAACCAAATCTGAAATGAATTCCCCTGCCTTCTCTACTACCATGAGAAGATCAGAAATTGAGGCAGTCTCAGAACTGACTCTTTTGCCACCCCCACTCCTGGTGAAATGGACTGCAGATAGCTTTGAGGCATACTTCATCTGGCTGAGGGCTTTGCTGTTTGGTGGTGTTGATAACAGTTATCAGATGGCAGGACTGCTTAACGCTGTTGAGTGATTCATTGGAGTGCATTGTAGTGAAACAAACCATGGTTAGCTGTTAAAGTGATCCTTAGTGCCTAGCGTATAGGAGCTGCTCAGCAAATATTTGTTAACTCTCATATTTGTATAACACTTTTAATACAGATTTATCTCATTTTACCCTCATACTAGCTAGGAACTGGATTGTCTTTATAAAACAGAAATGACAGAAGTTAAGTGATATGTTCAAATTCGGATAACAAACTGGTGACAGAGACCAGAACTTTTATTGTTTTTTCATATTTTCCCCTAAAATATGGACTCTCTAAAATGTAACATTTCTTTGAGCTTCTACTAATTTAATTTATGTTACAGTCCCCTTTTAGAGTAGTGACTATTAATACATTAAAAATTTTCGGGCTTCCCTGGTGGCGCAGTGGTTGAGAGTCTGCCTGCCAATGCAGGGGGCACAGGTTCGAGCCCTGGTCTGGGAAGATCCCACATGCCACGGAGCAACTGGGCCCGTGAGCCACAACTACTGAGCCTGCGCGTCTGGAGCCTGTGCCCCGCAACGGGAGGGGCCGCGATAGTGAAAGGCCCGCACACCGCGATGAAGAGCGGTCCCCGCACCGCGATGAAGAGTGGCCCCCACTTGCCGCAACTAGAGAAAGCCCTCGCACGAACCGAAGACCCGACACAGCCAAAAAAAAAAAAAAAAAAAAAAAAGTAAAAGTTTAAAAGCACTAAAATCCATCAGTACCTTCCATTTAAAAAAAAAAAAAATTTTTCAACTCTCAGGTAAAAATGGCTGAAACGGCTGAGTGAAGTAGTGTTATGTTTTGCTTGGTCAGGGCGTGGTTGGGTCAGAAGCCAAAAGGAGAGCATGTAAAGAGTCATTCAGTTAGCAGTGAAAACATAGTGTGTCTAATAGCCCTAAAAGAAAAGTAATCTTTCTCTTCCATTTCCGCTCCCTTTTCTTCTCCTCCTTCTCCACCTCCTCCTGTACCTCCATCACTGCCCCACCCACTGCCCACCACTACACTTCTTCCTCCTCCTCCTTTGTCAGCAGCTGTATTTTTTCCTGCCAAACTATTGTGCATTATACTCTCTAAAATTCACCGTTCAATTCTAGTTTTAAAATTTATTGATTGAGGTAATTCCACAGTATTTCAGAGATGGTTACCATCTCCTGCTGCATTCTGTGAGGAGAAAGAAATTTGGTGTGGTGCTTTATCAGCTCTTAACCACAGGAAGTTTACTTATTTATTTATTTTTAAAAGGACCTGGAATGAGGAAAATCCAATATGTTCTCTTTCTTCAGCAAGACAAATTAGGACTTTCCTTTTTGACTGATTACTTCAGTCTTATTTATTGCTTCATGGATACAGCTCAATCAATTCTCACCACTAGATAACTGTGAAAAAGCTTCTTTAGAAACTGAAAAGTGTTTCAAGTTTCCAAAGATACATCTTCTTATATGTAATGGCATTTTAGCTCTTAATCTACTTATAAATGTTTATTGCTAAATCTGCTCTATTCTGTTGAAAAGGAAATACAGGTGTCAAGAACCAAAGTCTTTCTTCCATTACCTGAAATCATTCTTTTTCTAAAGAGAGTCTGTGATGATTCTTGCTACATATATATGTATTTTTTCTTTTTTTTCTTGGCTGTGAGGGACTTGGAACTTTCACTTCCTCATGGGTTCCTATATCAGAAACATTGTATTTCAGCTGATCAGATTGCTTCAGATTAAAGTAAGGCACTCTCTAATTGAGTTAAGGATTTTTATTTAGGGGGAAAGCAATAGAATAATAGAACTGTTAATAGAATGATAATAACAATAGAATAATAATAACTATTATTATCAAGTTTTTTGGTATAATTTCATCTTAATTTATTTTTTAGTTAGCTCTAAAATTTTAACTTTATATGCCTTCTCTGTTTCTGTAATTTCTTCAGTGCAGTTCTCCTTTCCAAAAAAACCTCTATGATATTTTCACAAGACTGAAAATATACAAAATTTACAGCCATTAAATATTATAATATAGATCTATATTTACTGATAGGAAAAGATGTTTATGAGATAATGAGTGACAAAAGTTACAATGGCATATGTTGTATGATGCCATATACATAAAATTGTATTTATAAACTGTATGTGAATATATGTAATACAGACAGATGTCAAGAAGGTATTCTCCTAAATGTTAATAATGATGAGTGTTGGGGTTTTGGGAAATTTCTGTGTGTGGTTTTTCAATAACCACCACATATTATTTTTAAGAAAATAATTAAGTTTAAACAAAACTGTGGTTTGTTTACTTGTTAAAGGGAAAAGGCATTTGTTCATACAGTCTTTATTTTTGTATCTTCTAGATTTTGAAACATTCTCTCATTTAAGAGAAGGAAAGTTTATTGTTTAATATTTTGGGGTTTTATAACATATACTTTATCATTATTAGTGTTTTCTAACATAATATATGCTAAAATTAATGCAGAAGCTATTGATAGGATATTAATTGATTCCACTGGACATGTTTTTAATTGACTCCACTCCATGGACATGTTTTTTAAAAAAGTATAGAATTATTTGGCCCAGCTTAAATAGAGTTCTGCTTAGAATAGATGCTGAGGGAAATATTAAACAATTTATTGAGGTATCACTGATATTTTATGATTAGTAAAATAAACTGAGTTTAAATACGGTAATAATTATTATTTTCCTTGGATTAAATTGTTTTCATTAGTCTTTATATTTATTCCAAATGAAGTAGTGTAAACATTTTGTCATGAATGCCATTGATTGAAAGTGGTTTTTAGTTTGTGATTCTAAGACTCAAGTTTCAGTGAAAACAGTAACAATGTCTAATAATTATTTCTAGCATTTCAAAAAGCCTGATGAAAATACTACATTGATCACAGCAAGGCTGCACCAGCTAACTGAAAGGCCAAATATTTTGACTTTGGCAGGCATTTTTATTGCCTTTCCATGGTTATGTTGTTTATCTCTATAACTGGCACATAGTAATTGTTTAATGTTGTTGAATGGTTTAAAGAAAATGGAAGATAGTTTGGTGGACAAAAGGATTTCAGAACATGGGGAAAATGTAATAAAAATAAAACTGGTGGTGAAAAATTTGGGAACTACTACTACTATTAGTAATACAAATTTGGTTGTTTTGAATAATTATCATTTGTCTCTTGACTCTAAATCTGAATTAATTTATTTTGGCAGGGTATTTTAAGCCTTGAATATTGTGTGGGTATTGTTGGTGGCAAACCTAAACAGTCATATTACTTTGCTGGATTTCAAGGTTAGTGATTTAGTAAAATATATTTCTTCTCTGTTTTCTTTTAAAAGTTGGAAAGTTAATATAGGATCATCTAGAAACAGGATGATTAACGGAGCAAAATGAGTACCTTATAAATTCATCAGTCCTACCATAGCCACTCATTTGTCATTTGGTCCACAACATAATTAGATTCTGTAAAATGTATATTTAATTTCTGTTATTGCATAAACAAGGCATAATTTATTGGTTTTACTAAACTTTAGAAGATATTGCTGCCACATTCTGGCAGTTGCTATTTACATATTTACCTTTTACCAGTTTTAGTGGTGCTAGTTGATGATAAAATGACAAGCAATATGTTCTTCCTGTCAGGATAAAGTAGTGCAATACATTTTTCATATGCAAACTGTAGAATATAATTGTGTGTTTGTGAAAGTAATTTTATCACCAAAAATTAAATGACAGTCTCATCACTTTATAAAAATTCTGCTTATACAAGCATATTTGATTATGCAAAAGTTAATCTGTCCTGTGCAAACCTGTGTTTCAGTCAATGAATATCAGTCTGGCAAGCTGTTACTCCCAGATTTTTTTCAGCTATTCTACATAGAAATTGGATTGTAAGCAGTGTAATAATAAGGTGTTTTTTGAATTACTTGTCTTCTGTTTTGTCCTTGTAGATGACAGTTTGATTTACATGGATCCTCATTACTGCCAATCTTTTGTAGATGTCAGCATAAAGGATTTCCCTCTTGAGGTACTGTGGATAAAGAGCTGGTACTGTTTTCTTACCATATGAAGCAAATTCTAATTATTTAGAGATGTGCTAGGCAGCTACGCTTTTATGGTATCACAGTTACAAGTTAATAATAAATATTTTACTAATTTATAAAACCATAATACATACAGTGGTCAAAGGTTAAATAATTCATTGCTGAACTTTAATTTACAATACACTTTCTTCTTCATTTATCTTTGTCTCTAACTTGTTAGATACCCTAGCCCTACCAAAATAAATGATCAAGCCTCCAAGTAATTTTGTACATATACAGCTGAATAGTACTGAAGCATTTAAAATGTTAGGTATGTTTAAAAAAAAAAGAAAGGGGGAAAAAAAGAAAAATAAAGAAGATGATGGAGTTGGGTTAGAGTGACAAAGTGATTGAAGGAGCCTGCAAAATTATTTTGCTTTAAGTATAGTAATTAAGTCTTAGCCTCTAGTTACGTTTTCACAAGTTTTAATTGGGTTTCTAATATTTGTTTTAGCTTTGATTTCTTAAAGTCTTCTTTTCCTTTATGTTAATCATTTTCTGATCCAGCATTTAAAAAAAATTTTTATTGTATTATAGTTGGTTTACAGTGTTGTGTTAGTTTCAGGTATACAGCAAAGTGAATCAATTATACATGTGCAGCATTTTAATTCAGAAAATTTTGAGAGTGCGTAAGTGAGACGTTATTATTACATGGTTTTGGTTCTTGTTTTCCCAGGTGATGCTTTTACAGACTTAAAATAATCGCTTGAGTGGCATGGATCACTAATTCTCAAGGGCTTGACAAGTTGGAAATGTGGTTTAGTACTTTGTTTTAGTAATAGCTTGCTAGCTAATATTAATACCTAATAAGTATTTAGGGGGTAGATTATGAAAATGGATAAACCACAAGATTAAAAACTGGTTTTAAAAGATACATTATAAAACAGCCTAGCATTTTTTGTAGACTATTACCTCAACTAAAGTACAAGCGTCTTGAGGCCAGAATCAGCTTTGCTTTCTATTTCCTTCCTTCATAATATTTTGCATGTAAACTTTAATAAATATTTCTAGTTGGCTGATTGATACTGTGGGAGGAGGCACATAGAATTGTGCTACGTGAACCACACTGTAATTCTCTTGCTGCTGCATTGTGGTCTTGTGGCCCTGATTCCTATGTCTGAGTTACATTTCCAGTGTGTCTGTGTCAAACTGACTCCTTAAAAAAGTAAATACTTGAGATTCAGATGGAAACTTGTTCACAGTATTCTAACATCTAAAATAGGCAAATTAAAAGATTATTAGTGTTGGTTATTTTGGCCAGTAGAAAGAGACTATTCTTCTGATATTTTGAGAGACTCTACAAAGATGCCAGGTCAGTGAATATTCTGGTTATGTCTATACAGTCAATATTAGGAAGGTCGCAGCTCATTATTGGGAGACTGTTGCAACACTTAAGCACTTCAGTAAAAGCTTGAAGTGGGGTGAAAGTGAGAATGGAAAAGAAGAATTGATTTTAAGAGACTTGGTAAAGTAAAATTTGGTGAAATTAGGTAACTTCTTGAATGCACAGAAGTATTTATTTTTTATATATTGGGACACCAAGAAAGTGGGTTTAAGATGAGCTTTAGCAGCGAGGGTCTGTTGAACTGTGGGTTCACATTGCTAGTGGCTAGGGCAGGGCAGAGTTTCACTTGTTGGGATGAGAGGACTAGTGGATATACATTTTCTTATACATATTTATGAAGTGTGTGTGTGTGTATACATGCATGTATATATTTAATAAGTTAAGATTTCTTAAACCAGAGACTATTGCTTCATGCTATTTATGATATACTTTCAGAATGACTGATTCTCTCTCTTTACAAATACTGAATCTATTCTATTATTAAGGTAATATTGTATTACCTTAATATTAATATTCTATTAATAATGTAAGAAAAACCTTATTATAGATATGTTAGTCTCTTCTGATTCCTGGGCCCCCAATTCCAAGTTTCAGGTTTTAGGAGGTTTATACAGTGGTGACTATTTTAATATATCCTAGTAAGTTCAGAGAATAGTGGCATTAAAGCTATTAGAATGATGTGATGTGGTTATGTAGATAGATGAGTGAATTTATCGGTGAAAGATGTACGCTTTATGAATTACACATGTGAACTGCAGTTCCTAGGAGGTGCTTTTTAGTAAGGATGTATTCTCTAATTAGTTATCTTAGGAAGCTTTATCTAAATCACCAGAATAACACAGCTACACCTAAAAGTATTTGTTTCAGTATTATTTGTATGTTTAGGTAATAGAATCCACTATTCCATATAATAAGCCTAGAACAGGCCTAGCATTTAGTAGGTGCCTAATATCTAACTGTTTGTTGAGGCAATGAATAAACAGTGTGTTGAAAAATGAAATAAATGGGAATTGACTCACTCTGGCCAGTTTTTTCAGAAACATATTTTATTGTCACAGAAGTGTATCTAGTGATACTTGCTAAAATGTGTTTGTGAAGTAGAAGCTGCTACTCTTAGCAGTCATCAGAATTTTAAAAATTAAAAAAGAAATCTAAGTGCATAGCTCAGAGAATTATCACAAAGTGAACGTAGCTGTGTAATGCCACTTGGGAAAATATTTTAAAGTCTAACTTGTTTTACAATAAACAGAAATGATTCTGAATTATAAATTAATGTTGGTTTGCTTCAGAATCTTCTTGGGTGAACAAAAGATTATAATTTAAATGGTATAAAATGCCTCTCTGTAATATGAGTCCTAGTACTCATGTAGGAACACCCAATAACAATTTCACTTTTCAGTCATCAGAGATTTATATCTGTGTTTTGGTGAATAATTTGCAAGTTCTTTGTAGGTATCAAAACAACTATGATTAACTAGTGTTTGTCATTATTATCTATGATGATTGAGGCAATACAGTGAAATAGCACTAAGCTTATTCCGGTTTAGTCCCAATGGTTCTTACATGACAACTTTAATCAATGCTTTAATATAATTTAGGGCACCCATGTAGACAGGTTAAAAAAATACTTGTTGGACCGTACAAACTTTTGGCTCTTCTTTCTTATCCCCAAGTAGCAAAAACTGAATAAACATTCCTTATTATTGGCTTTGGAAGGAGTTGGGCAAATGACTATTGTTAGATACCTTGTATGTAGAATAATTTTATTGTAACTATGACCTAGAACTGTCTGAGCCTTAAACAGTAATACTCCTGTATATTGTTAACAAGTTTACCTAGCTTTTCTGTGCCTTTCCAGATCTGTTTTTAATATCTCTTTATAAATAAAACAGGTAAAATAATGTTAGAAAAAAGTCCAACTAAGACAATACTTGTGTTGACTAGAACACTGGATGTTCCAGTTTAGCTAGGTTGGATCTCACTATGAAGTAAGTGTTAGCTAAGCATTTCATAGAAGTCATAGTTTTGAAAACACATTTGTTTGGTCTATGCTTACTAGCATGATGTTGGATTTGAATCTAGTATGTGACTGAACTATCTGTAAGGGAAAAAAAAGCAGCTTGGAATGTATTCGTTTTGCATATCGTCTGATGATAATATGGGATATTAATTGGATCACTAGGATGTATGTAGGGGGAGAGAAAAGAGTGATTTTGACTGATTCACCATGAACATAAATATGAAAGCCTATATTTTTCTGTGTTTTAATAGATAGTTTCTAGTTGAAATCCCTTAGTTTCAGGCATTAAATGTAGGGAAATTTTAAGTTTATGGGTTCATATCCAGCCTAGATTATTTCTTGAGCTTCTTCTTTAATTCAAAAATATAAAATATGCAATGAAGAATTTCCCATACCTGTCTCCCATCTGCCCAGTTTTCTTCCTCTCCTTAAACTTGTTAATTTTTGATATCTTTATGCAAATATAAGCAAATATGAATATATATATATTTTTTATGGCCCTCCTTTTTAACATAAACTTTTTTTTATACATACAAAAAAGATTTGGTAGCATCAATAATTTTTAAGGACAAGTGTCTGAGCATTCACGCAGTTAAAAAACAAATCTTTTGAACAAAGTACCAGAGTGTAGTGGTGAAGAAAAAAAACATTGGAATGATTAGCTTTATATTCTGCCCTTTTCCTCCTTTTGCATTCTCTAAAGATACCAGACTCTACTGGTAGCCACAGCCTATTGACAAGAGTAGAGAGTCTAGAGCAGTCTCCTTAGCTCATTTATATCTTTAGCACTGTGACCACTTGAGAAAAGTGAACTAAGGGACGGGAGGACTGGTGAGGAGAAGGGCAAGGACCATAAGAGAACAGTTTTCACCTGTATCCTGTGTGGGCCTGAACAAGAACTTGAGGTAAAGCTCAGTAGAAGAGTGGGTTGGGAGAATGTGTAATTATGTGCTAATTGTGTCAATCGCTAAAACTCTCACGTTGATCTCTTTTCATATCATTATGGAACATTTTCATGAACCCGCATATTTGTTTAGAAAGTCTTCGTATTCTTATTCAAAGGTTTATAAACATTTAAAAAATCTCTAACCAAACAGACTTAATTACACTTTCTTAGAAATAGCTAACTTGATTCTAAACCTTGTACTAGCTTATTCATGTCTTTTTCAGAGACACATTTTTCTTCCCTTCTGCAAGTGTTAGAAATGCACACCACTTTTGACACACTTCCTTTCTTTTGCAGAATGGCACTAATGTTGCATAAGGTAGAGATTTGGTGAATTGAATATACACAATGTTGACGCTTACGTTTTACAGCTTTGGAGATTGGGAGGGATCATCTGCATAGGATAGACTAAAACACCGTTTGAAAGCATGTCTGTAGTTTGGAGAAAAGCTAGATAGCAAATTTTAAATTAAGTAATATTTGTGTATACTTAAGTCCATCAAATAAAACTAAATTAATGCTAAAGAACTTTTAAAATTACAGACATTCCACTGCCCTTCTCCCAAAAAGATGTCATTTCGAAAAATGGATCCTAGCTGTACAATAGGATTTTACTGTCGAAATGTTCAGGACTTCAAACGAGCTTCTGAAGAAATCACTAAGGTACTTTTATTTTAAATATTATAATAATATTTGTAAATGACCTAATTTTTATTAGAGGTAGCCTATCAGAAGATAAAAATCTATAGATTATGATTCGTTTATAAAATTCCCCCTTGAATGTTAATATTATTAAGAATATTTTGAACCAGAAAATACAACTATTTGGGGATTCCTAGCTTTTGAGGATGATGAAATCACTTAGTGACCAATTGAAAGTATTGATTGCTCCACTAGGTGGCACTGTTGAAATAAAAATCTCTGCAAACTAGTCATGTGCAAGCAATTAGGTTATATTTTATTTGAAGAGGATTTTAAAAGGGCAATACCTTAGGGGGTAGAAAAAAATTAATGAAGTATTTGATCAAGCCAAATTGTGCATTATTTCTTGTTAGTCCAAGTGTTTTGATTTTTTTAAAGAGAAATGGTGTTTTTGGATTTCTCAGAACTGTTTTATCAAATGAGCTGTATTGTTACCTTCCAATAAACTTGTTTAATCTGATCTATTCTACTTATAGGATCTTGGAAATAGGTTTATTTAATTCCTCTTATTACCTTTAAACTTCTGCATTTTTCTGGCCCTTGAGTACTGCTAAAACATGTATAGGGCCATAAACTCTGTCTATATTTAGTACTTTAGAAAGTAAAAAAATTACTTATTTAGGAAGTAAGCCTAATTGATGGCTCTCTTTATTCGTATCAATATTATAGGTTATCATTTTTTATGGTAAGTAAAACTAAAACTAGAATCATTTTTGGGAATTCTTAACTTGAGCTCAGTTGTAATATGTATACCTTATTACTGCTTCACTTCCAATTAATTTTATTCAGGAAAATGGACATAGTGGGTTGAAATTTTACTTTTATAACATAAAAATAGAATGGAAAAGTTAAATAAAAAGTTTCATTTAAGTTAGGTTTAGTTTACTTGACCTGCCATGTAAAAGAGGAAATTTAACAGGAACATGACAGAAAAATGAATGAGGAGAGGAGAAAATGAGATATGTGAGAACCTTTTCTTATTCCTCATTTCTCACAGTTGTCGTCTTTTCATTCTTCTTTTCAACCTGAAAGGCCAAGTGAACATAAGAAAATATGTTTTCTCCATTTTCCCCTCTTTTATTACTTGAAATTAGTATATACATTTGTATATTTTAGTTTGACAATTCTCTGGCTTTATAAAGTATCATGTGTGTGCTAAAATATACAAATACAGATGATATGGTAATATAGATTGACATTGATGAACATTTTCCATTAAAAAGTCCCATTTATGTTTCTGTTAGTTTATTTTTTATCTAGGTTGAAATAAGTATATTTAGAACAGTGATGTAGTCTACCTCTGGAATAGAAAAAAGCCCAAATTACTGTTACCAAATTAAGAAAAACAATATTCATAAATGAGTTGCATGTTGATATTTTCTGATTAAAAACAGATAGTTTTGTGGTTTTATACTAATAGTCTTTACACTGGAAAACTCCTTACAAGTTATTGCTCTTGATGCATCCAAGTAATATGCAGTATTAAAGCAATGAGAAACCATGTTGAAATATAATATGGAAGTACTGAGAATTTTGCCAGAGTCAATTAACTTTGCTTTAATTATACTGTTGTTCTTAAGTTAATAGCTTTTTGGTAGCAGTATCAAAACCTCACTTTGTCAGTTAATAACTTGATCATTTACTTTTGCTTGGAAGATTGTAAGTTAAGCAATTTTCCTTCTTAAAACCTGAATTCAGCATTTTTAGTTAAACTGTTATTTTTTTCTTTGAAAATTAAAACATCTTAAATTATTTGTTTCTATATAGGATATATTTTCAGTTTTCTCATTTTGAAATTGAGGCCAGGTAGTCTAGATTCTCATGTTTAATTTGTAATGCTATGTGAATGAATATTCTAATGCTTATGCCACATGAGTTTTAAAATGTTAATAAAAATTGTTAAATTAATTCAGTGTTTAGCAGAGCTCAGTCCAGCAAGTATCTGAGTAACTGTCATGTTGAAAACAAAATGACCAAGGCTTTGCCCTCAAGTAGCATTTATAGTTCAGGAGGCGGAATAAGGCAAGTAGACATGTATTACATTGAATATGATAAGCATTCATACAGAAATAGAAATAAATTGGTAGGGTAAGGAAGAGTGTTAAAATGAGAGAGATGTCACATCCAAGTCAAAGTTCTTTATTGTGATGGTGATATTTAATATGAGCCTTAAAGTGTACGCTTAATTTCTTTTGGCTAAGGGAGAAGGGGGAGGGTATGTCAAGCAGAGGAGATAACAAGAGGAAAAGTATTGGAAAAGAAAAATGTAGAGCTTCTCTAGAGAATGGCAAATAGTCCAATTTGTTAGGTGCCATGGGTACATATAGGGCACGATTTTTTGTCTTCTGATTGCACGAATCAGAATCCCTAGAGGTATGGCCTGGGAGCCTCCATTTCTAACAAACTTCACAAGTAATCTTGTACACCAAATTTGAGAAACACTAGTGTAAGACAGTACAACCCAAAGTGTGATACTTGATATTTTTAGGTGACCCTGGGACAAATATTCTGATACTTATATATGTATATTCATATTAAAAAAGAATAGCTGGCTTATTAAACATGTGATTTCCTACTTATCATTGACCTGCACAAGGCTATTGGGGTTAAAATTATGAAAAGAAAAATATTCATTAATTGTAATAGAGATGGCATATATAGTGAAAATAAGGAAGGAGGTATATAAATGTCCAAGGCTTGGGAAACACTGCTATAGGAAATAGTGAAGGATGAGGCTAGAAAAGGAGGTTGGAATAATATTGTGGAGAGTATTGAATGCCAGGCTGAAGAAGTTTGTACTTTGCAATATGTTTATTTTATTAAATTAGTTTTTAAAAATTTCAAGCATATAGAAATATAGAGGATAGAATAATAAATACCCATGTGCTACCTCTAAGCTTAAGGGAAAAAAAAAACCCCACGGATATAATCGAAGTGTATTACCCTTCCCCAATCTTATTCCCTTATTTCCTTCCCAGTGGTAGCCACTATCCTAAATTAGTGTAAATTAGTATACTTGATGTATCTGTAAACAACATACACTGTTTTTTTTGTATGTTCTTAAACTTGTCATTAATTATATATTCATAGAAAAATGTATGTATCCTTTTGCAACTTGCTTTTTCATTTGATAGTGACTTGGAGATTATATCTATTCATGTTGGTCTAGCTTATTCATTTAAACTGCTAAATAGTAGTACAATGTATATTCTCAATTGTACATATATATATTCCTTTTTGATTTCTTTTCCATTATGGTTTTTTCACAGGATATTGAATATAGTTCCCTGTGCTATACAGTAGGACCTTGTTGTTTGTCGGTTTATTTATTTATTGAGGTACAGATGTTGAACATCTTTTCATGTACCTGTTGACCAATCGGTATGTCTTCTTTAAAGAAACAACTATTTAGGTTTTCTCCCCTTTTTTTGATTGGGTTGTTTGTTTTTTTTGCTATTGAGTTGTATGAGCTGTTTGTATATTTTAGATATTAACCCCTTGTCAGCTGCATCGTTTGCAAATATTTTCTTCCATTCTGTAGGTTGTCTTTTAATTTTGTTGATGGTTTCCTTTGCTGTGCAAAAGCTTATAAGTTTGTTTAGGTCCCATTTGTTTATTTTTGCTTTTATTTCTTTTGCCTTGGGAGACTGATCTAAGAAAATATTGCTATGATTTATATCAAAGAATGTTTTGTCTATGTTCTCTTCTAGGAGTTTTATGGTGTCATGTCTTGTATTTAGGTCTGTAAGACATTTTGATTTTGTTTTGTATATGGTTTGAGAGAGTGTTCTAATTTTATTGATTTATGTGAGGCTGTCCAGCTTTCCCAGCACCACTTGCTGAAGAGATTGTCTTTTCTCCATTGTATATTCTTGCTTCCTTTGTCATAGATTAATTGACAGTAGGTGTGTGGGTTTACTTCTGGGCTCTCTGTTCTGTTCCATCGATCTATGTGTCTGTTTCTGTGCCAATACCATGCTGTTTTGATTACTGTAGCTTTGTAGTATTGTCTGAAGTCTGGGAGGGTTTTGCCTCCAGCTTTGTTCTTTTTCCTCAGGATTGCTTTGGCAACTCCGGGTCTTTTGTGGTTCCATATAAATTTTAAGATTATTTGTTCTAGTTCTGTGAAAAATCTCTTGGATAATTTGATAGGGATTGCATTAAATCTATAGATTGCTTTGAGTAGTACTGCCATTTTAACAATATTAATTCTTCCAATCCAAGAGCATGAGATATCTTTCCATTTCTTTAAATCATCTTCAATTTCCTTTATCAGTGTTTTATAGTTTTTAGTGTATAGGTCTTTCACCTAGGATGCTGCCGTTTTAGATTAGCACTACTATTCATTTCCTTCTAATCTTTTTTCTTTCTTTTTTTAATAATTGTGTTTTTTCTTTTTCCTTTTTTAAGTTGAATTATAATTGACATACAATATTAGACTAGTTTCAAGTGTACAACATAGTGATTCAGTATTTTTACACATTATGAAGTGATCACCATGATAAGTCTAGTTACCATCTGTCACCATACAGAGTAATTACAATATTATAGACTATATTCCCCATGCTGTACAATACGTCCCTGTGACTTATTTTATTTTATTTTTATTTATTGATTTATTTATTTAAACATCTTCATTGGAGTATAATTGCTTTACAAGGGTGTGTTAGTTTCTGCTTTATAACAAAGTGAATCAGTTATACATATACATATATCCCCATATCTCTTCCCTCTTGCGTCTCCCTCCCTCCCACCCTCCCTATCCCACCCCTCTAGGTGGTCACAAAGCACCGAGCTGATCTCCCTGTACTATGTGGCTGCTTCCCACTAGCTATCTGTTTTACATTTGGTAGTGTATATATGTCCATGCCACTCACTCACTTTGTCCCAGCTTACCCTTACCCCTCCCCGTATCCTCAAGGCCATTCTCTAGTAGGTCTGCATCTTTATTCCTGTCTTGCCCCTAAGTTCTTTTTTTAATTAATTAATTTATTTATTTTTGGCTGTGTTGGGTCTTCGTTTCTGTGCGAGGGCTTTTCTCTAGTTGTGGCGAGCGGGGGCCACTCTTCATCGTGGTGCGCGGGCCTTTCACTGTCATGGCCTCTCTTGTTGCGGAGCACAGGCTCCAGACGCGCAGGCTCAGTAGTCGTGGCTCATGGGCCCAGCTGCCCCGCGGCATATGGGATCCTCCCAGACCAGGGCTCGAACCCGTGTCCCCTGCATGGGCAGGCAGATTCTCAACCACTGCGCCACCAGGGAAGCCCCCTTCATGACATTTTTTTTTTAGATTCCATATATATGTGTTAGTATATATGGCTGAGTAATATTCCATTGTATATATATATGCCACATCTTCTTTATCCATTCATCTGTTGATGGACACTTAGGTTGCTTCCATGTCCTGGCTATTGTAAATAGAGCTGCAATGAACATTGTGGTACATGACTCTTTTTGAATTATGGTTTTCTCAGGGTATATGCCCAGTAGTGGGATTGCTGGGTCATATGGTAGTTCTATTTTTAGTTTTTTAAGCTCTGCATGTTGAGTTGAAAATGATACAATGATACCTGCTTGTTAGATACTGGACTTTTATAAGTGACGTTAAATGAATATAAAATGGTAACAATTTTGAACTGTATTCCAGCCATTGGCTCGAGGTGAAAGATGATTGATCAGATGCTGGCCCCCTCTGTCTCTTACTTTTCATTTCCACATTTGTGCCCTTCTCTCTACCTTTTTTTTTTTTTAGAATGTAAGTTAAATAAATTTGAGACGTGTAAAAAGTAGGAGCACAATATGAATTATAGGATCGATCATATTTCATCACGTCTGGTTTTTTAAGTACTTGATTGTTTTTAAATGGTTCATTTCCACTCAATTAGAAAATGGATTTCATATAAAGTGTCTCATTGAAATATTTTAAATTTAACATTGTATCTGTATCCTAGGGCTACATATTTATTTTAGCCAAGAGAATCTATAAATGTAATATATAAGAATTTGATGAGCCTTCAGTTGAATATCAACATTTGGGAGAATTTAGTTTTTACTGCTAAAATTATCCTTAAGTTATATTTAATTGATCATGATTAATGATGTATAAGTACTATTGATATTTTTTCAGCATTCTTTGTAACTCACATAAACTTTTCAGAATCCTTCTTATAAGTCCTGGTTACCTATAGAAATGTTTATTTCTATAAAAACATCCTTCACTCAAAAATTTTTATGCACCTTAAAATGAAAATTGTTTTAATTTTTTAATAGACTTTGTTTAACAGAAATATTTAAATGGTTTAGAATGGGTTGTTGGCTTGTCAACGAATCCCATATTGACAGAGGTTATATAAAGGTTGTCAGTGTTCTCACAAAATTCCAGGTATTACTTCTTTTACTTCTAAATTGTGTAATGTAACTTTAGAAGGTAATATGTAAAGTGTGGATTGTTACTGTGTATAAGAATACTGTTTTTCATCTTAACTAGATTATTGCAGAAATATATTTTTTTAATATAGAAATCTTTGAAGAGACCAAACTTGATTTTAAAAAATAACTTTTTATTGCTTTTTGTCATCCTAACATTTCTCTGAGATAAGGATATTGGATAACTTTTGCCCAGTTTTATAGGTGATACTCAGGTAGAGTAATTTGTCAAATATCACATCAAAGTTAAGTTGTAGAAGTGAGATTAGAATGGACCTTTTGACTTAGTTTAATTTTTTTTCTGTGTTACGGTACTAAGCAGTCACTCACAGTATTTTACCATAATCAGTGATACCATTTTGTTTTATTGTCTGTTACCAGCAATAGCAGGTAAATCTTAACTCACTAGTAAGCCTTCAAATGAATGTGACCAGAAGACTTTACTTTTGGGGGTTTTGGGTAGGAATGATAATATAGTTAATTTCTGATGGTCTAATCCTAATGGGGAAGTAGGTATTTAGCAATAAATAAACTATACAATGCTGATCAACTTTTGTCTTTTAGCCAGAACAGTAAAGCAGTAGCACTGGATAAATGTAAATGAGAGACGCTAACAAGAGAGATTCAGGGCTAAAACATTAGATTTCATCATGTGGTCCTACTGTGCACTATTGCATCCAATAAGGGATTCTTCTGTTCTTTCTGTTACAGATGCTGAAAATTTCTTCTAAGGAGAAATATCCCTTATTTACTTTCGTAAATGGTCATTCCAGAGACTATGATTTTACATCTACTACAACCAATGAAGAAGACCTTTTCTCAGAGGATGAAAAGAAAAGATTAAAAAGATTTAGCACAGAAGAGTTTGTCTTGCTGTAAAGATTAGCACATTTGTGCTTGATGAGAAGAAATCCTTTGAAGGAAGCAAAATGAAGAGAAACAAGTATACTTGAAACTGGTTTATTTTCACAAATACCTTAATTTTGTACGTTCTTTAAAAAAAAACATTTAAAAATATACAAGTTTTAAAGATATTTTTTTGAAAGAGAAATGATTCAGTGAATCTTGATTTCTAATAAATATCAAGTGATTCTGGCTGCATTCCTGTTTCCCTAAGATCTGCTAATGATAACTCTACCTTAACTGCAAGTCTTCCAGTCTTCAAATTCTTCCACCTGGGTCCAGTATTCTCCTGAAGGTTTTGTGATATTGGGCCCCAAAATAGGATCACCAAATAGTTTCAAAAGCTTCAGTTTATACTAATGACCAGAAGAGCAGAGAATGAATCTTCAATGCTGCCTAAGCCTCCTGATATTAATGCAACCAAAGGATGCTTTTGGATGTATCTTGATATATATTAAATAGTAATTTTTAGCTGTGATATGATACAATTACATAAGCAGAATTTTGAGTTAAGGTAATACTTAGCAATATGATTTTATAATGGCTCCTCATTTTGCTTGCTGTTGAGCCTTGTCTGAGGAGTGAAGGTAAGGTATTGGTTTTCCCCACTGATTTAAAGGTTATGTTATTAATAATAACTACATCCAGTCTAACAGATAAAGGCAAAATTGTTTGTTTCCTATCTCAAGAATGAAATTTTATGCAAACTCTACTTATTATGCAGTTTTAAAATCTAAAGATAAGTACCAGGAAAGATATCAGTAGATGCTCCTCCATGTGATTTTTGCTATTTGTATAAATCAGTACAGTGGTGTTTAGAAGCTGAGGCCATCTGTAAGGTAAATCTGCCTTAAGTGTATTATGTATTACTTAAAGGCAAATTTGTGATATAAAAGTATGAGTTATTATTGAGCCAGGTTTATAAAATAAGTACTTTAATAAAGATGTAAGAACATAAAATGCCTTTGTTTTGGTTTTAATGGGATTATTTTAATCCTTTCATTTGAAAAATCATTGTCTCAAATGAATTCTGTTTATTTATAATGAAGGCAAATAATATTGTTGCTTTGGAAGCAAGTATTAACTTATTTTATGAAGCTTCCATGTTTCAGTGTGAAAAGGTGACTTATAAAGACAAAAAATTGTGTATCATTTAAAGTCATTGATTTTTTTCCTTCAGGAAGCCTATTTGTTAAGTGTACAGTTACACGCAAAACTGAAAGAGGGTGGGCAGATAGACTGCTTTGGTATGCCTGATGAGAGAAATCAGGTTTGGCATTTCCTGGTGAAGATAGTTTATTGAATTCAAAAAATAGTCAGTAATCTAAAATTTTCCTTTACCCTAGATGAAATCTGGACAAGTTAAGTATGGTACTGATTTTCCTAGAATGCGAAAGCAGTACAGGTACAACAAGAAGCCAGTGGTATGCCTGATTTTATACACTGCAGCTCCCTCGTCTAAAGTACTGCAATTTGTTGTTCCTATACACCTGCAGTAGTCACAGGATTCTACAACAAACACATCAAATGAGAGCACCATATCTTCAAACAAATCAGAACTGACTGTAAGTGTTCTCTTACAGGGACTATATACAAGCTTAGAATTACAGGATAGCATTCTGTTATTTTCACAGCATATTTGGGGATGAGACAAAATTACACCTGGACAAAGTTGAGGTGAGAGGAGGGAGAAACTTCCTTTACATTGCATTATATTGAAAATACTCAGAATATTGCACAGACAAGACAGATCTTACAATACAATCATCCCCATGACTGAGAATAAATGGTTAGGATCAGAAATTATTAGAATAATATGCATATAAAAAGTATTCAACAATATGTATGAATGAATGCATGCATTCATGAAAATTGAGAGATAGGCTGATGGATTTATCTTGCCTATTAATAATAAAAAAATCAGCTTCAGCCAAGGACCAGCCAAAACTTGTGCTAATCTTTTATTGGAAAGACAGCAACAAAACTACATCATTAGATTTAGAATAGAGGTTTCAGACTTTGTTTTGAACACAGATTTCATTTAAAGTTCTGACAGCCAGTAGACTCAGTCAATAAAGCTATTGGATGATCTCTTTCAGCCTGGAATAAAAGAAAGTAATAAAGGACAAGATTCTAAGATGGGTGTTCTGTTAGAATTATGATAGGAGGATCCTCCATTTGGACATCAATATTAAGATACTAGATTTTACCATTAACATTTCAGAAATGAATTAAAAAAAATTTTGATGTGACTTTTTGGTGGCAAAGGTTTCTTTTCTCTCTTCATAAAATTTGACACTTTGAATCCCCTTTTGTCAATGTATTAACTACCAGCAGGCAATCTTGAGAGTCATCATTTGGTGAATAACTGAATGAAAAGATCCTTTATAGTGTAAGTCTATGCAAAAGAATTTCCCAGAGATATCCATTTTTCTGTTTTTACGTTAAACCAACCCCACTGAATTTGTGTTAGTGAGAAGACAACTTTAGAGGATTAAAAATTCTGTTAACCTTAGGATTTAGCATTGTCCAAGGGCAAACATATCTAAAAATATATATGTTAATTTCATCTTATTTTTAGGAGAATGGAAACAAAATAGCAAAAATAACATCTGTATAGTCTATCCAATTTTAGGTCAGAAATCTCTATTTTTTAGAGATCTCTTGTTACTTTCTCTTATTCCATGCCAGAAAGCACTGTGTTTCTGGTCAAATCGTACTAATCCAGTCTTTTTTTCCTTTTCTCTGCTAATTTCTTTGCTACTAGGAGAAAGATTTATTTTCATGGTTTATCACAGGTCACTTTCAGTAGCTTGCATTGTACATCTAAGTCTTGACTATATTTTCATACACAATCATAAAAACACTATAAAGGATTTTCTAAAAACAGAACACAATAGGAAGAACAGATAATGAAAAAACACTTGAAAATATTAAATCACTATATGAATTTCTATTGAAACAGACATAAGATAAGGAGGAGATTGAGAATTTAAAATAATAGTGAAATAGAAGCAATATATCCAGAATATATTGATAGAGGCAATTTCTTAGAAAGGATAATGGATTATTATTTTCTATAAAAAGAAGAGCAAATATCTTTCAAAAAATTTTAGGAGAATAAACACTTAACCAGTAATATTTATTATAGCCTCAGTATTGTCAATCAACCACAATTTAATAGTACTATATTTGGTTAAGCATTTAGACTGAATATCTTCAGGTACCGAATTGAAAAGGTGAAACGTCAGACCAGGAAAAATTGGAAACATCCTATTGATTCTAAAATATAAATTTTCTATCATTTTATAGTTTGAATCTTAAGTCAGTTTAGAAATCTGAAGCATTTTTGTGTGGTTTTCATGGTTATATAAAGACTTTCTCTTTGCCTATAAACTTTGGAAAATATTATATTTAGAGTCATTATTGCAGAAGTCCTCAGCATTATTGGTGGCAAGCAATGGCCCAAAACATTCACAACTACTATAAAGTTTCACTTACTTTCTCACAATAAGAAAAATATGCTAGGGACTTCCCTGGTGAACCAGTGGTTGAGACTTCGCCTTCCAATGCAGGGGGTGTGGGTTTGATCCGTGGTCGGGGAACTAAGATCCCACATGCCTCAGGGCCAAAAAACTAAAACATAAAAAAGGAAGCAATACTGGAACAAATTCAATAAAGACTTTCAAAAAAAAGGAAAAGAAAAATATGCTAAAAGTGGAGAATACATGTTTGTATTAGGTAGAAAAATTATTGTGCTACCCTCTAACCAATTCCTCCAGAAATTTAGAAACTCAATTTTCCCCTATTTTAAGTCAATAGTCCAGATACTGCTGTCATTCAAGAATGAATCACAAAAAAATTCTACAGAGAATTATCTTTCATTTATAATGTTATTGAAAATTAAATTAATAAGTATAAATATAATACTTATATTTTATACTAAGACAATATAATAAGAATTGGGAATTCATGGGTTTTAAAAGAAGTTATTTTATAAGCAGGAAAGGTAAAGAAAGGAAAGTTAGAAGTCCAGTAGAAGTCTGATAACAAAAGGATGAGAGAATTATTGACAGCAAGTTTTGAGTGTGTCTAGGCAAATACACCATATCAGACTGACACAGGTAAAAAGTATGAATTTAAAAGGCTTGAAGGCTGGGATGATTTAAAATTTTTTTAAAAAATATTTAATTTATTCCTTTCTTTTTTTTGGCTGTGTTGGGTCTTAGTTGTGGCACGTGGGATCTTTTGTTGTGGTGCATGGGCCTCTCTCTAGTTGTGGTGTGCGGGCTCCAGGGTGTGTGAGCTCCGGAGCATGTGGGCTCTGTAGTTTGTGGCACACGGGCTCTCTTGTTGAGGCATGCAAGCCCAGTAGTTGTGGTGCACGGGCTTATTTGCCCTGCGGCATGTGGGATCTTAGTTCCCCGACCAGGGATGGAACTCGTGTCCCGTGCATTGGAAGGCGGATTCTTTACCACTGGACCACCATGGAAGTCCCTGGGATGATTTAAAATTTGATGTAGGCGTTGGTAGAAAGTAAATACTGACTGATACCAAAAGGTATGTGGCTGCTGTTTTGCATAACTCCAGGGGGGCACTGTTTTCAGTGTAATGTGAATGGCACTCCTGGAGTTGTACAATGTGGCATCCTTGTAGCTACTTGCTATTTATACAGCACTGTTCTGATCAATTCAGTTGTATCAAATTATAGCTAATGAATCTAAGATGGGGAATTAGATCTGGGATTAAGGAGACTATTAAGGAGTCCTGAGACTTGGATGATCCTATAATGGAGCAGGTCAGGAGAGTCCATAGTTAGGACTCTAGTAATTTATCAGGGAGTTTTAATGGAGAGATACACATACATATTTAAGTTATTTCCAAGTTACTTTAACTAGATATCATAGAAAAAAAATCCACCCTACACTTCTGCTACCTCAACATAGTATTTTCACTTGTCTATATTGTCTTCTATTTTGTGTTTAATAGGTTGAATTTTGATTCTTATTTTTAAAATTTAACTGCATTCTATTTGATGGAGAGAGCCACCACTTATCAGTCTTTCAACTTTTGATTTGTGTAATGACATTGTCTCTCTGACTTGCATGGTAGTCTTTCCTGTGTCTTGTGTCTGGTTGCTAAACCTGATTCACTGTGCTTGGCCAGTTTTGTGGCTACCAGCCCATGTCTAGAGAGAGAGACCTAGAGAGAGACTCTTATTTTCGTACATAATATGTTCCTGTAAACACTTAAAACTGCTGAATGTGAAGGAACTGAGCCATAGATGCTTTCAAACAATATTTTAAGGAAGGTTCTGTCCCAGAGAGTATAAAATATTATGGAAATATTGAAACCATTATAAAATTATTTTAATCATATAGTCTTGACATAATCTTATAGTTCTAGCATTTCATAGATGTTCTTTATTTTTGGTCTTTTATAGTCAAACATACAGTTGATTGACTTAAAGTCCAGTGAGCATGTCATTGAGGCTGATGATTATTTCTATCTTTATATTAATTATATGAAATTTGAGACCTACATTTCTTTTTTTTTTTAATTTTCATAGATCAATTTATTTAGAATTATAAATATTAAGAATAAAAGATTTATGCATTTCTTAATTAACATAACAGTTTAGCTAAATATAAACTCTGCACTAAAGTTCTGCAGTGGCACAATAGCAACAAAGAATATGGAAGCATTTTTAAACTATACAAAAATTTCAAATGGAAAATAATCTTGTTTCAATTTTATTATACATTAACATATAAAAAGTCTCATTTTATGAGACATCTAAAAGAATCAAAGCCACTTCTACAGCTATATCTTAAACTCCAAATCTGAAAACAATTTATTTTATTTTGACTTTATAATATTCTACATTAAAACAGAGAAAATTCCAAATACACACTTTTTACAAGATTAACACCTTAGGCAGGGTTTTCCTTAAAAAACCAAAAACCAAAAAATGGAGAGGAGGAGCATAATGTAACCGTGGTGGAGTCATAAAAAATCGAGAAGGTCGCTGTTCTTGTCCAAAGGCAGCAATAGGCATCGTCTCATGAGGCTCATTACTAAGAACTTCATAGTCAGGGATAGTATGAGTTCCAAGCCCTGCCCTATCAAAAGTTACTCTATAAGTAGCATTAAGAGTATCCACAGCATCTATCTGTTCAGTGAACAGACCATCATGAACACCACGTAATCGTGCTGTAACTTTGGTTCCAATAACCAGGGGCAAAGGAATTTCGTCTGGGAGATCTTTGAACTGTGAAACATCCGCAACTTTCCTTTGTTGTAAGAGCCTTATTTTCTGCCGTTTCTGTTTTAATGCTGATCTCTCTTCCTCAAAAAATGCAGAAGAACATCTCCGTGGTTTCCCCATAAGCCGCCTGATTTTTCCGCAATCTACTCTTGTTAACTTTCTTGTTTTCAAATTAGGAAAAGATTCCTTTAGACACACACAGAAGTCATTGTCGCCTTCAAAAAGTGGTTTATCTATATTTGAGTAGAACAACTCATATATGCACCACTTATGTGCTTTGGGAAGCTTGAGTAAGTTACGTAATCGAAAACCAGTCTTATGTGAGGCCTTCTTATCTGGTGTTGACATTGTTGCTGTAAATTTATGTGGAACCATTGCCACCCTCTGATTTCTTTTAGGTGACCTTGTATTTATTTGTCTGTCATCTTCATCAGAAAAGAGCCGACTTCGTTTTGAATTTCTGAAAGGCATTTCCACAGCAGAGCCTGTATTCCTGCCTTTCCAAACAGGTGTTTTTTGTAAAGAGCTGTACTTTTCATTCCATGTGTTAGATAATCTTCCGTTTTTTAAACTGACAAGGGCTTTCGCTGAAGAGCTCTCGTCAGGCAACTGGTCGAGCTCCGCCATCTTGAACGAGCCGCGCCGCTTTTTCAAAGGCTGCCCGCCGCGGTGCATTGTGGGGCGGAGACTGTCTTTGCGAGGGAGGTTCGAATGCGGAGCTCGCTGCCCGCGGTGCGGCGCAGCGCGGCGCTACTCCCGCCGCTGCCGGCTGAGGCGGGTCCGGCTCCGCCCGCGCCTGCCCGGGGAGGGGGTGTCGCCGCCGAGACCTACATTTCTTACCGTGAGTTTTAGCACTTTCTGTTTTCTATTTTCCTGTCATGTTTACAAAATAAAGGGAAATGAAATATAAAATCCAATATTGTATAAGCTGCTACACAAAGATTGTGGTATTAGCTGGCACACAGCATCAGCTCAGAGCTCATAGTGCTTCTTTGTCAGCTGATGTTCAAAAGTCCAAGTTTTATAATATTAAAGGTCATTTAGGAGTATCAGATTATATGAAAGTCTAATGTCTTTTTGATTTATAGCCATCCTAGTGGGCATGAAGTGGTATCATGTTTTTTTAAAAAAATAACTTTATTGAGATGTAATTCACCCTTTTCAAGTGTACAGTTCATTGGTTTTAGATGTATTTGCAGAGTTATACAGTGATCACTACTCTCAAATTCCAGAATATTCTCATTACTCCAAAAAGAAACCCTGTACCTATTAACTAATTTACTTTGTTTGTGTGGATTTGCCTATTCCAGACATTTCATATGCATGGAATCATATAATATGTGGCCTTTGGTGGCTGACTCCTTTCACTTAACATAATGTTTGCAGATTTATCCACATTGTAGCATGTATCAGCACGTCATTCTTTTTTGTGACTGAATAATATTTCATTAGATGGATATACTATATTTTGTTTATTTATCAGTTGATGGACATTTTGGTTGTTCCTACTTTTTGGCTATTACGAATAACACTTCTATGAACACTTGTGTATATGATTTTATGTGGACATTTGTTTTCCTTTCTTCTGGGAATATGCCTAGGAATGGAATTGCTGGTCATATGGTAGCTCTATGTTTAGCTATTTAAGGAACTGCCAAATTGTTTTCCAAAGTGGCTGCACCATTTTGCAATTCCATTAAGAATGTATGAAGGCTCCAATTTTTCTACTTCCTCACCAACCCTTGTTATTGTCTTTAATTTTAACCATCCAATGTGTGTAAAATGGTACATTATTCTGGTTTTGATTTGCATTTTCTTAGTGACTAAGGATGTTTAGCATCTTTTCATATGTTTGTGGCCACTTGTATATCTTCTTTGGAGAAGTGTGTATTCAAGTTCTTTGCTCGTTTTAAAATTGCTTATTTGTCTTTATATGTATTGAGTTATAAGAGTTCTTTGCACATTCTGGATACAAGTCCTTTATCAGATATACATGATTTAAGAACATTTTCTCCCATTCTGTGGATTTTTTTACTTTCTTGATGGTATCCTTTGAAACACCAATAAATTCCAATTTATCTGTTTTCTATTTTTTATTTGGTTGCTTGTGCTTTTGGCGTCATATTTAAGAAACCATTGCTTAATCCACAATCACAAAGATTTATGTACTTCTTTCTAAGAGTTTTATAGTTTTAGCTCTTACATTTAGGTTTTTAAATCCATTTTGAATTGATTTTTGTATATGGTGTGAGATAGGTGTCCAAATTCCTTCTTTTGCCTGTGGACGTCCAGTTGTCCCAGCACTATTTCTTGAAAAGACTATTCTTTCCCCATTGAATGGTCTTGGCATTCTTATTGAAAATTAATTGACCATAAATGTAAGAGTTTATTTCTGGACTCTCAATTCTATTCCATTTATCTATATGTCTATCCTCATGCCATACGTATATGATGTATAGTTGATTTACAGTGTTGTGTTAGTTTCTGCTGTACAGCAAAGTGATTCAGTTATACATCTCTATATATTCTTTTTCATATGCTTTTCCATTATGGTTTATCACAGGATATTGAATATAGTTCTCTGTGCTGTCCTTGTTGTTTATCCAGTACCACGCTATCTTGATTACTATAGCTTTGTAGTAAATTTTGAAATTGAGAAGTGTGAGTCCTCTAACTTTGTTCTTTTTCAAGATAATTTTGGCAATTCTGAATACCTTGTATTTTCATATCAACTTCAGCTTGTCAATTTCTGCAAAATTTTTCTTTTTTTTTTTTCAGTCTTTATTTTTAAAACATAAAGTGTTATTGAATTTCCACATAGTATGAAGTCGGCCCCAAACACCAAAGATACTTGTTTGAAAAGGAATAAAACATGCAAAAGATAGGTCGTATAAGTATGGTCATATTGTAAAAGAACATATCAAATTACACTAGATTACAGCCAGAACAAGTGTTTCAAAACTAAGACTTTACATATTCACTTAATACTACTAGTTTGGAAAAAATTATGAATCCTTATATTTAGGGAAAAACAGATACTTAATTTCTCTGTCAAGCTCCAGTGTTCCACTGTGGAGATGGCATAAATGAACTGGTTAAACTATAGAGTCAGACTGGCTCTGCTCAAATTGTGACTTTAGCACTTACTAGCTATGTACATGGCCTTGAGCAAGTAACTTAATCTCATCTATAAAATATAGATAATAGTAACTATCACATTGGGCTACTGTGAGGATTAAGTGAGGAAACATGCAAAAACACTTAGAAAAATGCCTGGCACATAGTGAGTACTCAATAAGTGTTAGTCTTTAAAACTGTTGTCAAGATTTCATTCATCTCTGTCTTAATATTTGAAAAGGCTTTAAGAGTAAGTTTTTTGTTTTTGGAACTGGCATTGAAGAACAAGAGTTAGAAAAGAAAAGAAAAAAAATCAAAACCCCTAAAACTTCTTAATTCCACTCCAATATTGAGTGTCTGTCGGGCTCTATAGAGTACCTTGAGGTAAAAAAGTGACACTTCTGTCAGGAAGCTTAGAAATTTACTTAAGGGTGGGGAAAATACACCAAAAGATGGTCACACTTTGTAGGGGAAGAGAAGACTTATAATAGAAATTCTATAAAATAAAATTGTATTTGGTTTCAAAAGAGAGCTCATATCTGGTTATGGAGATTAGGAATGTCTTCATGGAGGAGGTGTCATTTGAGGTGAACCTTAAAAGTCTGGTATATAGGCAGTGGTGAAGTAAGTAGTGGGGCTAATAAGGAAACAGCACAAAGACTCAGAGACAGGGTCCGTGGACATGTTTTCTAAATGAAAATGGGGTTGGGGTGGAGGGTTATCCCCATAGGGCATGTTTGAGGTGCATGTGTCTGCTTTTGGTGGTTCTACTGACCAGGGAGCACTGGTGGCATTTAGTAAGGGAATGATGATAATAAACATCCTGCAACGATGTGGATAGAAGAATGTGTATTAAGAATGAAACATATGTCAAAGCTATATTACTGAGGATCTTGAGGGTCAGGCTGAAATGTACACTTAAGTAGGTAGATGCCTGGGAGGAGGGCCACAGGAGCAAGGATGTATGAAGGAAGAAACAAAGGGTGTAGAAGCCAGAAGAACTGGGGTTTAGTTCTAACACTTTAAAACATGAAGATTTAAAATTGGAAGATGATTTCTCAAACCCTATCCTTAGAGCCTGTTTTACTTTGATATAATTCTGTAGAGTCTATGGATGAACTTAGTGAATTTAGGTGGGGCTGAGGAACAGTAAGTCATTTAATGTAGAGGTTTTTTTTTTTTTTTAATTTTTATTTATTTATTTATTTATTTTCGGCTGTGTTGGGTCTTCGTTTCTGTGCGAGGGCTTTCTCTAGTTGCGGCAAATGAGGGCCACTCTTCATCGCGGTGCGCGGGCCTCTCATTATCATGGCCTCTCTTGTTGCGGAGCACAGGCTCCAGACGCGCAGGCTCAGTAATTGTGGCTCACGGGCCCAGGTGCTCCACGGCATGTGGGATCCTCCCAGACCAGGGCTCGAACCCGTGCCCCCTGCATTGGCAGGCAGATTCTCAACCTCTGTGCCACCAGGGAAGCCCAATGTAGAGGTTCTTAACCTGATGAATCCATGAGTAGAATTCAAGGGTCTATGAACTTGGATGTGAAAAAAAATTACATCTTTATTTTCACTAACATCTAACTAAAACATAGCATTTCCTTCCACTAGGAATGTAGGCAAAAAAGTATAGTAATATTAGCAGTACCTAGGACTTTGCAACTCATTGAAATCATAAATTCTTTCGTACCATGGTTAATGCGGTTATCTTGAAATATTTACACTGCCTTAAAATTACGGTAGGACTTGCTGCTAGGACTTATTAATGAGTTGATAAAGAAGCCAATATATTACTATATATCAAATTTTAAAATATTTTCATAACTATTCCCTTTGTAACCATGTGCATTTCATTTACATTTTAAAATATTTTATTGAGAATGGGTCCATAGACTTTACCAGGCTCGCAAAGGCTTTAAAGTGAGGAAGTGGGAGAAACGGAATGACAGAAGGTTGTGAGGATGATAGGCAAGGCAGAAGAAGTTCAGGCTGAAATCAGGAGTTGGAGCATTTTTAGTGTTGAAGTAGATGGATGCACGTCAGGAGGAGAGGGTGTGAGATGATGATAGAGCAGCACCTGGAAGCGGGAATGCAGAGTCACCCTCACCACCACCCCCAATGGGAGGGATTCAGATAGAAGGAGGAGTCTCTGCTGGTTGAATTTAGATGGGAATTAGTATCGTCAGGGAAAGAAAAGTTTGAGTCAGTGTGAAGAGAAAGGATTACTGATTGCAATGATGATAACAATTGCAACAGCTGCCATTTATTGGGTACTTACCAAGTATTTTATAAAAAACATTGTTTCATTTCATCTACACAAAAATCCTGGGATATTAGTTATTTTTATCATCTTTTACAGGTGAAGAAACTGACATTTCAGATACAGTAACTTGCCAGATTAGCACAGTTGATAATTTGCAGACCTGGGATTTAAACCTCTCCTGATTCCAAAGGCTGTTCTAGTTTTCCCTGGAGGGTAGTGAGTTAGAGGCTCCAAAGGACTGAGAAGCAGGCGCTAGTGAAAATGGCACATAGAGTGGAGGAAGGCTGGGCTGGATGGGGATGAAAATGGGGCCAACTGTCGAAGGGTAGCCTTTTACCTAATGTAGCCAGAATTTTGGAAAACTAGGAATAAAGACACAGGCAGTTTGAAGAGGTTGAAGAAGAGATGAGAGACACTTGACAGATTTGCTTATGTTTTACTGGCGTTGAGAATCAGATTCCCGTTGTTTGAGAAACTGCTAAATAGATGGGAAGTTTTCGTAAGATGCTCCTTTTCTCTCTTCCCTTCAAGTAGTACATCTTACTTACCCTGAGGTGAAGAGTCTGATCTTAGTAGCCTTATGAGGCGACAGTTCGAGCCCTCTCTTCTTTGCCTGGCCTTCAGACCCCAATTTTCCAGAGACCACAATTGAGAAAGACCTTTTGTTACTGTACAATAGGGGGAAAACTCCCAGTGGTAGAAAACAGACTGAGGACTTTGCAAAATATAGCAAGTTCATGTCTGCTAATATGTTAAGTTATTTGGCCTCCCTAGTTTAAGTAGTGATTTGTTGTTTTCATGCTAATACAAATTCTTGTATTAATAGGAGCATGGCCTGGGTTTCTTCATCCGCCTGGGAAAAAATTACTTGTTTGATGGTAAACAAAGAACAGAAGAATTGATTCACTGTCCTCATTTTAAAAAAAGATGGTATGAAGCAATAGTGGAATAATTTTAATTGTAACCCTCTAACACTTGCCATCAGTAAGATCATTTGTGTTCTGTTTTTAGGAAATGGAGTATTAAAGAGTACATAGTGCATTAGAAATGCAAAACATGACCGCATGTTCTCAGGATTTTGTCAGTGTTACATGAAAGAGCACTTGTATTGGGATACTCAGCTCTGAGGGTATTCTCTGTTCAGTGTGTATTTACAGAGATGTATGAATATTTGATTAATGAGTCATGGTCTCTGGAGAAATTTAATAACTGTATTGCTGTACAAAGCCAGGCCCTTAACTGTTAACACAGCTGCCAATAGTGTCATTGACACTGCAACTCTTTCTGAATCTAATATATTCTGTGGAGTAAATTCCTTGGTCAAAAAAAGATCTGTGAGAGACATTATTCAGCTATCTGTTTTGAACTTTACTCAATTTAGAGGCTCTGATTTGTAAAGATTTTTCCAGTGAAAACAAGCAGTGATATGGAAACTTAAAAATGACCTATTTTAAATGATTACTTTTCCCAGAAATTAGTTGAAAAATCATTGATAAATAAAAAGTAGTTGATAATTCTCTTCAAGATTATCTGTTAGGGATTCAGCAATAATGTTGTCTTGCTTATCATATTAAGAAATATCCATAAGAAGTAGAAACATGAGGTATACCTGTGATTTAGATATAGATCTCACATCTATTTGAATGCCATAATCTAAATTCATTATTAAACATAATTTAATGCTTCTTCAGGAATTATGGAAGGCTAATTTATCCCTTCATCTATTTTTTTTGTTTGTTTTTAATATCTATGGAGAAATCAATTGTAACTTTCAAAGGTAGGTATTTTAGTATTGTTACCTCATTTAACTGCTTGGGTAACAGGGAGAAATGTCAAAAAAAGATAAATTTAGTGCAGAAGCTTTTGCTGGAAGCTGTAACTGCATGGTATTATTATCCATGCTATGCAGAATTTCCTGCAACACTTCTCCTTAGGGCCACAATGCATTACAGCAGACGTATAATGAAGCTGCTATAAAATCTCTGGTAATTAAGGGGGATTTGACAGTAATTGCAACAGTGAATCAACTTAATTATTACCTGCTTCAGAGAGAGCTAACCTGATGTTATAATCTAACCTTTTCTACTTTTAAAATGGGAGATTAAACAAGTATATGTAGCATTTAAGAATTAAATCTGTTGAGATAGAATTGCATTAATATACTTCTAATATACATTTTATGCACACGTACACATCAGCTTCTCAGGAAGAACTAGCGTTAGGCTCCCTGTGATCCTCTGAAGTTATCTGGTATACTCTGGAAGTTGAAGCAAACCCACAATCTCTGAATGGAGTCCGCTTCTCCTCAAGCCCAGACAGACCTTGATTATGGTTTGCCTGACTTCCGCAACATAAAAAGGATGCTTTCTTAATATTAACACATAAAGAAAAGAAACACCATTATTATTATTGTTGTTTGCATGTAGATAGACTAGCTCTTAGAATCTTAAAATCTCAAGAGCTACAAGCAAGCTGATATGAAAGTGAAGATTTAGAATCAAATGAAAGCTCTTCTATAACTTGGTATATTCAACCCTGAGTGCAAAGAACAAGAAACCCAAATTTCAGCCCGAGTTCTGTCTGTGGTAATGCTTCTTATAAACTATATGCTCCTATTTCCTGTAGCCCGCTGTCTTCCTTCTCACAGGAGTGGGAATGGAGAAAGATGAAAGTAGTCACTGTGATTTGGATGAGTTCATGTCATATACCATGTGCTATCAAGGACTTAGAACAATTAATACCAGGTTCGATATTTATGATTTGACACGCCCCACTCCCCCACTCTGACAGATACCCCTCTCTTTTCTGCTCTTAAGTCTTATATCTTCATTGGCTTTAGCTTTACCTATAGCCATATTAATTCTCTGTAATTATAGGAAGATTGGACTTCAGTAGTTTTGTTTTGGAGTGTGAATCTTTTTGTATTTTGTGGCTGCCATATGTAGAGACCCAGTAAACTGACTCATTTCATAAGAGATGATCGATTAGGCATAGATTTGGTACAGTTTGGGATGGAATAATCTTATCCTCAATTACTGTTTGCCACACTAGAAGTAGGTTCATATGAAAATGAACCAGAATTGATTCTCCATCTGGGGCAGCAGGACCCCTGGGCAGGCTTTGATCATCGATCTTTGTAAGATTTCTTCTGGTATGTTGCAAATTCAGCCTGAAGGAAGGATTCCTTGAAGGAAGATTGAGAACATGTGTTATATACCTTGTTTTCTAATGTTGCTTCATACCACTAAGCAGATTGTTTCTCAATACAGGAAGCAAATAAGTATGGTCAATAATGAATAACGATTGGAAAATTAAGCAATGTGAGTTATAATTTCAATTTGGTCACTGATTGACTTGGGGAAAATTGTCTAGAACCTCTTTTCGTTTTATTCCTCTACTAGACTGAATTTCAGCTACTCCACAGGAATCCCCTAAAACCCAATCCGCTTGTTTGTTAGAAAACTTTTACCAAAGCAGAAACTCACCTAAGGCGTGGCCTTTGTAGAGGTAGTTAGTACAACTTCCAGAGGTACCTATTTTGTGATCAGGGATCCTCCTATTCCACATGAGCCATGGTTGTCTTCAGTTCATGCTCATAACTTTTAATTTACCAGGGATCAGTGATCTATGCAGGGTTTATCCCTCTGATTTTTATCTTTTAGATGGTTCATTCCTTGTTTTAATGAGCAGAGGAGGTTACAGGGCATGAAACTCAAACGAAATGATTTCTACTTGATAAACAATGTAACAAGGCCATGGAAAGAAGTTGGAACTGTTGGCCAGAGAAATAATCCTTTACTTATACAGCTTATCTATGTACTTGAGATAGAAAGGTGAACGAAACAGGCAAGGTTTCTGCTCTCATGGAATTCACATTTAGTTGTAACTTCTATTTACTAAGTGCTTACTATTCTAGGCACTTTATATGCATTATCTCATTTTTATGCCATAGACAGAAATCTGTGCTTTATACGGAAGAAACTTGAGACTCAGAGAGATTAATCAAATTGCCCAAGGCTACCCAGCTGGTAAATGATTCATTCAGGATTCCACCCCAGATCTATTTGACTCCATAAATGGTTGAAACTGCTAAATTTTGGGATTGTATATAGAATTAATGAACCATGTTGTTCTTTTCCTAGATATTATAAGTTAAAACTAACTTTACCATATCCACCATGCCAAATATTTACTATAGTAATGCAATGAGGTAGAGAGCCCTAAGTTTTTATTTTTGCTTGTTTTTTTAATTAGATGTATATGACACATTAATATCCTGTTTCTGACAAAACCCAGAAGTTAGCAAGGTTTCATGAAGACCCCTTGAAATGCAACGGAATTTTCAGTGTCAGCATTTTCAGTGTCAGATATGACATAAGAATCAGTAAGTTTTGAAGCTGTTACCTTCCATGCAAAAGCTATTACCCTCTCTCAGTTCCTCTCAGATCTTTTCCACAAACAAAACACGTACTGACTTTTTATAAACTTTATGAAGTATGGGTATCCATTTAGAGAACTGCATTGTAAGACAAATTGTCATACTTCTTTGTTCTTATAGAATGATGGAGTAAAAAAAAAAAATAGGATTATGCTTTCTGAGAGAAAGTTAATTATACAATCACCTCAATTATTCAGGGGTAGAATATTAGATTAGGGATATATTCACTCCTGCCTTGGGCGACAGAGAAGGACTTTTTAGTTGACACTAACATGATTGCAATAAGGGATTACAAGTGAGTTGGCATCACCTGAAAAATGACATATATCTTTGAAAGGTGGCCAAGTTTTGGGGACCTTAAAGATTATCTAGTCCATTGTCTTCTTTTTACAGATGAGGAAACCAAGGCCACCAAAGATAAAATTACTTGCCCGAGTTACACAGCTATGTAGGACAGAGCTCTAATTAGAATTCAGTTTGTTCTTTTAGCAGAGAGAAAATTCATTTTAAAGAGTTAATATTTGGTAGCTTTAATATAGATAGCAGAACATCTACTGATGTCTTTTTAAAAGTCTACTCTCATTTAAGTAAATTGGGTCGTTCAGTTGACTTTCAAGACTAGAGTCCTGAAAAGGGATAGAGTTCTTGTTACAGGAGTTGCCTTTCCTTTGGTGTCCAATTTGAGCATTGTTGTAGACTTGGGATAGTGAGTGAAACCATCAAGAGAGAAAATAGAAAACTAAGAGCAGAGGGAATCAGTCTGCGGTTTTTTTTTTTTTAATTATATTTATTTATTTATTTTTGGCTGCATTGGGTCTTTGTTGCTGTGCATGGGCTTTCTCTAGTTGCGGCGAGCGGGGGCTACTCTTTGTTGCGGTGCGTGGGCTTCTCATTGCGGTGGCTCCTCTTGTTGTGGAGCACGGGCTCTAGGCGCGCGGGCTTCAGTAGTTGTGGCACGCAGGCTCAGTAGTTGTGGCGCACAGGCTTAGTTACTCTGCAGCATGTGGGATCTTCCCAGACCAGGAATCGAACCTGTGTCCCCTGTACTGGCAGGCAGATTCTTAACCACTGTGCCACCAGGGAAGTCCCAGTCTGAGTTCCTTTTTAAAAAAAAATTCTACCCCTCCCTCCCAATTCATATCTTGGCTTTTTGTGTTATTGTTATTGAGTCACTTCTGCAAGAGGAATAGGAAAACAGGTGACGACTGCCAGTTGGCAGAACTTCAAAAGGAAGGTCAGATGTGAGAAGAAAACGAATGGAGATTTCTAGTATAAAATCTGTTTCACTTATCTATTGCCATGTAACATATCACCTGAAAATGTCACGGCTTAACCTAAGAAGGATTTGTTTTTCCTCGTGGTTCTGTGGGTAGATTGAGTTCAGCTGTAAGGTTCTTCTGCTCCTCATGATGAAGCTGTAGTCAGTCATGTCTTGGGCTGGAACAGCCAAGATGGTGTCATCTTCCAAGACCAGTCTCCAAGTAACCTCTCATCATTTGCTAGTCTAACCTGAACTTTTTAGTGCATGGCAACTCCTAAGACAGCACAAATGCAGTAGCTTCCAGGCCTTCAAAAGGCTTGTGCCGGGATCTTGCACAGTGTCACTTCTGCTAAATTCTATTGAGCAAAAGCAACTCAAAAGGCCAGCCCAGATTCACAGGTAGAGGAAATACACTCCATTTACTGATGAGAGAAACGGCAAAGAATTTTGTGGTCATCTTTAAGCCATTATCATCTCAATTTTTTAGAATCTCAACTTTTGTTTCTCAACCAATCTTATATCTTAACTTTCTTACCTTTTTAATGTCCATATCAAACATCCAACAAATGCCAGTATTTCCTTAGCCCAGGCAATAACCTATATCTTTCCTCAATTTCCCCTAAAGACAAAGAAATTCACAGACATACACAACTCAGGAAAATGCTAGGATTATGACGTTGTGAAATTCTAGATTTCAGAGATTACAAAAATATCCCTGATTATCTGCATGAGATCTGAGGTGAATTTTCCAGCCCCTTTTATTCTCTAGGGGTATAAAAAGAAGACTTCAAGTCCCAGGAAATTTAAGTTTTGGAATAAAAAGAAATATGAACGTGTGAGAGTGAGTCAGAGGGAGAATTTTGACTGGGAATTTAGATGTGTAATTTGGTTCAGCAAGAAGACCAAATCCATTTTCCCTTTGGCTGCTGCATTCTAATTTCTCTAATAGAGTCTGAATTTAGAGAATCGTCTTCTCTGACCAGGTACTCCTCTGCCAGAACAACAGAAAGTGCCAAACTGACGTGGCAGTGATGGCCAACTTGACATGGAGACATTGGAAAAATAGGAATGAGGGATCAGCTTTGATTTCCCTAAACTTTATTTTTAAAAATACTTACAAAGGCGCTACACACAAGCACTCAGGTCTGCTTTTCTGCTGAAAAGGCAGTGATTGCACTGCCAGCAGGGCCCTCTTACTGAAGCATGTAGACAATGGTGGGAATGGGTGTTATGGAGTGGATTACACTGTAAAGACAGCCATGTGATTTTAAATCCCCTTTTCCCTGAAGGCACCAGCGGAATCACCAAGAGGTAGCCTCTTCCCCCTCAAATGAGATACAGCAGTTTATCATGTCAGACTACGCCACGGAGGGTTAAGGCTATCGGGCTTCTGGCTGTCAGGAACGGGATTTCATATTGGGACCCCTCAGGCCATATGGAGGAAGCCTAAAAAGTTCATTCTCCTTTTCCCATTGTCTAGCATCTTGCCTCCTTTTCCCATCCCAGTGTCCTCTTGACCAACCTTAGAGTCCAAATCCAAATCATGTCTGTGAAATAAGCATTGTAAGATTTTCCTCTTATTAAGAGAGGGTTCCCAATTGTATCTGAATAAATTTAGTAAAAAGAAGTAATGGGTTTTTATCTCAATTTATGAATTTTCATAAGCTTCCACAAACTTAGAAAACTATCTTTTAACATTTGGAACAATTCTGTGAAAAGAATCTGAAGTTATTTCTGCCTAATAGAGAGTAATCTATGGAGGCAGGATCATGAGACCAAAATATACATATGGAATTCTTCTGCAGAGCTACTATATTAAGATTCTGTTCACAGCTCCTATTAGAGTTCATCACCACCTATTTCAGATTTTGCTCATAGTAATTGTTTCATTGTAAAAATCTTTTGTGTCTGTTTTCTGAATTGCTATGTTGTCTATAAATATTTAGTGATAATTCATGATTGGGTTGTATTTACCCCTGTAGTTATGTATTACAAATGAAACGGCAGCATCTGCTGAAATTAAAAGTGGCCACATTTTCACTGGAGCTTAATTAAATGCCAAAATTTATCTACATTAACAACAAAGTACTGAAATTTATTGATCAATTCACATGATATAAGTTGACAAATGGCTTAAGCAATTTCCATAATTTTCTACACGTGTTAAAATTTGTAATGAAAAAGAACACTATATTAACATTAAATGAGAAATGAAAGGGAGGTTTTGTACTGGGACCAGTGCCTTGGAGCAGTGTACTTTGTTTTCCAGGCCCTGTCCAGGCTTGCTGTTTGAGCTGTGTACAGATGGGTCTCTGACAGTCCTACAGCTGTTCTCCTAATTGTCCATTAAGTGTTCTATTGATTCTCTGATTCAAAGTACATGTCTTTCAGCTCAAGCTATCCTGTGAAGTGGCAGACACATTACTTGTAGAATGACAGAGCTCCTTGAAACCTAAAAATGTGGTCTGCCAGTTTTAATTGAGGATCCTGCTTTCAAAGGAAAAGGCTTGGTTAAAGGCACTTTGTAATAGCTGGTTAGGTTTTATTTTCTAAACTTTTAGCATCAATCAATTAAAGCAGAAGCAGCATGAAGAGTTTTAATTCCTGGTTAAGCATGTACAGATTGCACCTGGCTGATTCAAGGTAGGGCGAGGGGATCAGTATTGGTAATAGAAGATCAGCCTTCTTTAGCTGTATGCAGATTTTTATCCCCCTGTGCACCTGACACGCGCAGTCATTTTCATTTGACTTGCAAGTTCACTTTTAGCATTTTTTTAAAAATTGAGATCATCTGCAATTCCAGATTATGCCAGTCAGAAGCCTGTTTAAAATCATCTTTCTTTAATCTGGAAAGTGAAAGATAAGATGCATATCTGTTCTGAGGACCATAAATCTTCAGAGAAACAAATAACCATAGATAAAACTGTAAAAGTTATTTAGTTCTCCACTGGAAGAGGTTTATTAATGTAAAATTTCCAGTCCACGGTGTCATGATTTGGTTAGCACTCTGTATCTCATTTGCGCAATGGTACCTCAAGCAAAGAGCTGATGGCTTCAGAGTTTGAACTTTATCAGTTGTGTAGTTCAGTTGTAATCTAAGTGCAAGGAATAAAACAAAAGCCGCTCTCCAAAAAAAGTCCAAAACTATGGTCTAGGTCACCCCCAATACTATTTGCTTTCTTTTCTTAATGAGATGATACATCCTAATGTTTTTACCACTTCAGTTTAGCTGTTAATTGCTTTGTCATATATTATTTCAATAGAAAGCAGTCTTATTATCTAGTAATCTTTCAGCTATAAATGAACTGAACAAATAATGTTTGTGGCCTCCGGTGTATCAGTTTAATTAGGAACTACCCCAATGGCCCTAATCACCGTTGAGGTTCTCTAGTGTGATTTTAGCTATTAAGTTTTGAGATTCAGCTAGATTTTCAAAGGGAAAAAAGACTGTCAAACACACATTTAAACGTGTTTAATGTGTTAAATGCACATATTTAAATGTGTAAAAATGAAAAATATAGATTATATTAAGGAAAATCACTTTAAGGGAGTGATTAATTAAAAACTGCTCTGTTTCTCACCATTAGCTGCTTGTTCTTTTTTTATGTCTCCTTTGTATCTTCTCACAAGAGCCCCTTTTGAAGAATACTCCCTTTTCTTTTCCTCTCATTATTGTTGGGTAAAGGAGCATGGCCACTAAACTAGTGTTCTCTTTGTCAAAAGCAAGTGATTTGTATCCTGATGCTCTGTCTGAAGTATGACTCTCTTTACTCTGACCCTCCCAGTCTATAAACCTCTACGTTGTAGCATCCTAAGTAGGAAGTGAGTGACCTGCAGTAAGAGTTGCTGAAACAGGGAGACAGAATTTAGATACTTAAAATTTTTTTCTAGTGTAATGTGTTTGGGATTTGGAAACATTAGGAGTTGTATAGTCGATTTGCTTTTAAAAATATTTGTTTTGAAATTACATAAAATACATAAATGAATGAACTATATGGTACATACTCCAGAATCAAATCTGAATTTAGGGATTTGTATTTTTTCAGAATATGGAAACTTCAAGCAAAATGTCCTTTTACCAAAGGATGATAAATCTTCCCTATCTGCTTTTTCTTGGGAAATAAGTGAAAAATCTATTTCTAACATAGTAATATAGTATATATTGATACCTGCAAAACATTATGTGAATCTAGTTAGATGCCAGCACTTTCAATTACACTGTTAGCCAGTTTTTAAAAAAGATTTTTAGAAGCTTTCAACTGTAGACTTTTGTCTTGTTGAATGAACTTCAGCTACACTAAATTTTAAGTAAATTTGTGATGACTGAGCAATATACATTGGCTGAGCTAGAATCCAATAACCCACAGGACAAATTAATTTTCAACAAAAAGGGCAGAAACCTCAAGTGCCATGAGTATATGGAGTCTCATTCTATCTCTCTGGAGCCATTTTTGCAAATCACTACAGCTATTCATAATCTAAATCAGTCTCCTTTAGCAGCAGAAAGATCTTTTTTCATGACAAAACAGAAGATGACATTCATTAGTGCCTAACTTGCATAAGCTACCTTAAATTTATTGGTGCTCTTCTACTTATCTGAGTAAGAATTCCTTTGTCTATAGCTATAGGAAAATTCCAGTTGTACTACTTAAAAATATAAATTGTCACTTTTATCAGAACTTTTGGCAGTTTACTTTATTTTGGAAGTAAAACTGGTTGTTAAGGTTTTAAGACTTCCAATGGGCATTGTTTCAATCATATTTAATAGGTGCCTAGGACTGTAATAGGATCATGTATCAGCTTCTCAGCTGCCAAAAAAAAAAAAAATCCACATTTTCATCCGTGTACTGCTGGGGTGGCATGTGGGGGGAACCAACCTTTGTGGGGGCGGATATGGCTAAATGCATCATCTTGCCTGCAGCTGCGGACAGACCTAAAGCCACCCAGCCTGTTTGCTCATTGTATTCAAGGGCTATGTGTGATTTTAAAAGGGTCAAAATGCTTATAAGGTATTATTTTGAGCTGTTCTAAGCCTTTTTACCTAGGAAAGAGCCCAGTCAGTGGGAAACTTAGTCTTATGTTCACATTCTTCTGATTAGAACCCTTCTTTTGTTGCTCAGATTTTCTTTCCAGTCTATAAGAACCAGGCTTGGATCTGTCTGGAAAAATTAAGTTGTAGCTACATCATTAGGACCATGTTTTTTTTTGCTTTTTGTCCCCTCCCACCCCCATCCATGCTGGTTAAAAAGAAATAAGGAAAAGCTGACTATACTTCAATTTTGCAATGATAGTTTTTGTTTTCTCCTGACAATCAGGTGCTTGGCCTGGTGAGACAGTGAGGAGAATTATCCAGCAAGATTTATTTTGGCAGGGCAAAATGGCACCTTGGTGCATCTGTGTAGAGCAGGAGAATGTGGGTATGGCCTTGATTGAACCTGACTTGGCTGTGGGTTTACAGTAAGGTAAGATAACCAGATCCTACCAACACTTCTTTTTCTGTGTCTACACAGCATCTCTAATGCCTGAATTCACATCTCTATCTGCTGCTAGTCATCATTTATCACAGATGGTAACATTGAGGCAAGACTTGGACATGACCTGGAATGAAGGGAGAACCGAATAGGACCACAGGTGGTGTAGCCCACAAATTGGAAGACACCTTACACTTTAATTACAACAAAAATAAAGTTTTTTAACGGTGGGAATTGTGGGTAATTTGGGATTTAAGGGAGATGAGAAAAGGGAGCTTAGGGATAGTTTCTAGCCACATACCTGCATGAGGATTTCAGAGGCTGATCTTTGCTGTCCTGGGTTTTTTCCTCCTTCACTGCTCCTTCTAAAGTTCCCCCTCATCCCTTTAATCTGTAAATGTTGGGGTGCCCTAGAGCTTAGTCCGCAGTCTTTTTTCTTCTCTTCTATGTTTATACTCCTTGATGATTTCCTCCAGTTTCATGACCTTAAATACCGTCTATATGGTGCCTACTTCCAAATGTATAACTCCAGCTTGACTATCTCCCTTAACTAGCTGCTTTACGTCTCCAGTTGGATATCTAGTAGGCATCTCAAATGCAATGCAATCAAAGTTAAACCCCTGATCTCTCCTCCCCATCCCGCCCGCCCCCCCCCAAGAAAAAGCTGCATTCTTCACAGTCTTCTGTCTCAGTAAAGGGCAGTTCTAGCTACTCAGTTGCTCAGGCCAAAACCCATGAAGTCATCCCTGATTCCTCTTTCTCTCTTTCTCATGCCTTGTATCAATTCCATCAACAAATCCTGCCATCTCTACTTAAATATACATCTGGAAACCAGCCTCTCCTCAGCACTCCACTGCTACCATCCTGTTCCAAGCCTCTGTCATTTCTCACCTGGATTATTGCAATAGCTTCTGTACTTAAGTTCTTGTCCCCCTATAGTCTATTCTCAACATAGCCAACAGAGCGATCTTTTAAAAGCCATGTCACGGACTTCCCTGGTGGTCCAGTGGCTAAGGCTCCATGCTCCCAATGCAGGGGGCACAGATTGGATCCCTGGTCAGGGAACTAGATCCCACATGCCACAACTAAGAGTTTGCATGCCACAACTCAAGATTCTGCATGCCGCAACTAAAAAAACAAACAAAAAGCATGTCAGAACCTTCAAATGGGGCCCCAGTCACTCAATATGGAAACCAGAGTCCTCATAATGACTAACAAGGTCCTTCATGTTCTGGTCCCCAGTTACCCCGCTGACCTTGTCTCCTCCAGCTCTGTCCATCACTCACTCTTCCTCAGCCACATGGCCTCCTTGTCCCTCAAAAATGCCGGGTAGGCTCCTGCCTTAGGTCTCTGTACTTGCTTTGCCCTCTGCCTAGAACTCCCTTCCCCAAGATATTCTCATGGCTTGTTTCCTTACCACTTTTAGGTATTTGCATGCATATCACCTTGTCACCAGTATCTTCTTTGACCACCTCATTGATGACTGCACCCCCCTCACCGCCTCATCCACATCAGGCTCTTCCTATTTCTGTTCTGTTTTACCTTTCTCCATAGGACTTGTCACCACCTGGCATTCTATGTGTTTTATTTGTTTGTTTATTGTGTCTTCCCCTGTAGAATGTAAATTCCTAGGGACCAGGGGGTTTTGTTTTTGTATGTTTTGTTTACTTTTGGATTCCTAGCACCTGGTATAGTGCCTATAATATATTAGACCTCAATAAATATTTGTTGAATGCATAAAAGAAGGGCTTAGGGTAGTTCATAGCACATAATGAGCACTCAGTAGATGTTAACTATTATTTTAAAAGTTGTCATTGTGCATAGTATAGGATAACTATAAGCCAAGAGTCTACTTACACATATTAATGGCCCTATAACTCTGTACGGTAAAGCTCTTCTATTATTTCACTTTAGCCTCAAAATATCTCTTCTGGAATATACCAGTGCTTACCACCATGGTTTGTACACTCTCAGTAAATGTTTGATAAAATGAGTGGTTCAGTTTCTGACTTGAGAATATCGTCTTTAGGAGGTCAAGACTAGAAACCCAATGTTCTTTGGGATCAGCTTCCTGATTAAATCTTTTCAAGACAAAAGCAATAAGGGTAGCAGAAACTTACAGGTTAGAATTTCCCCTTCTTCCATTCTAAGACTAAGTTCTTAGCCCTGGGTCCTTTTTATTTAACTTAAAATTACTGGGCAATTTCAATAGTTTCACTTTGTTTTTCATTGTAGAGCTTGGTGTCCATGTGTATTACAATACAAAGTCCAATATCATAGCAAATGATAGACATGTTCATGAAGATCCCTCTGTCAGGTCAGTTCAACAAATATAGAGATATACTTACACTGAACTAAGTGCAAGGAATTTGTAGATGAATATTACTTGGTTCTGCCTTTGAGGAGCCTAAGAACAGTGGAGAAGACAGACACATAAGTAATTGTATTTCAATACAGCGTAATAAATGCTGTAAGAGGACCATGTGCAGAGGTGTAGAGGTAGCAAATAGGAAGGAATGATTAACTTTGGGAGATGGGGTGAGTTGGGGAGGAGATTAAAAGAAGGCTTCTTAAAGGTTATACCCAAGCAAAGCTTTTATGTACGAAAAAGTGTAAACATGAGTTATGGTGAGTAAGGTGGGGGCTGGAGAGGAGGAAGGCATCTCAGAAAGGGGGAACAGCGTGCACAGGCGCAAAGATGCATAACAGTATAGTATGCTCAGAAAAGTCACAAATAGTTTGGTATTGTTGAAGCAGAAGGTGTGAGTGTGTGTGTGTGTGTGTGTGTGTGTGGTGTGTAGGGGGTGGTGGCATGCGTGGGAAGTCACAGAATATGAGGCTGCAGGGCTTTCCATGCAACATTAAGAGCTCCCATGTGGTCAGTGGGGAGCTATTCAAAACAGAAGCCAATTCCCTGGTGGCGCAGTGGTTGAGAATCTGCCTGCCAATGCAGGGGACACGGGTTCGAGACCTGGTCTGGGAAGATCCCACATGCCGTGGAGCAACTGGGCCTGTGAGCCACAATTGCTGAGCCTGCGCATCTGGAGCCTGTGCTCCACAACAAGAGAGACCGCGATAATGAGAGGCCCGCGCGCCGTGATGAAGAGTGGCCCCCACTTGCTGCAACTGGAGAAAGCCCTCGCACAGAAACGAAGACCCAACACAGCCATAAATAAATAAATAAATAAATAAAATAAATAAATAAATAATTAAAATAACCTTCTTTCCCAGGGGTACTTCTCACTTTAAAAAAAAAAAAAAACAAAAACAGAAGCCAAGTTCTCAAAACTACTCTTCTTGCACTACAGAGGGTGTATTGAAGGAGATAAGAGGGGAGGTAAGGAGGCTATTGAAAAAGTCCCAGGGTAAGCTGATGACGGCCTGAACTAAGGCAGTATTACTGGGGATGGAGAAGAAGAAAGGACTTTTGAGACATTCTTCAGCGACTCAGGCAAAATACATTTGGTTGATTGCATTTAGGGGGCACGAGGAAGACAAGCACCTACTTGCTTCATAAAAATACATTTCTTATTTCCAGATTCTAAATAAGTTGGAGCGTTATCATTTGCTGAGAAGGGGAGTTCTGAGACAGAAGCTATGGCAGGCCTCTGCACCCCACAGGTCCACGGAAGACCTGGGTTCCTCTGGGGTTTCGTCTCCAGAACGGAATTGCTGGTTTCCAAGGCAAAGAACCCTAACCTGGTCTCTAAGAGCTGGAGGGAGTCTCAGAGGTCACTTAGTCCAAGCTTCTACCTAATGCAGGAACCCTTTCTGTAGTATCTCAGACATAAGATCATCCAGCCTCAGCTTGAAATCCACTTCCAGAGACGGGAATTTTGCCACTTCTTAAGGCAGCGCCTTCTACCTTTGAACAGTTCTATTAGAAAGTTCTGCTTTACACTGAGCCAAAATTGGCCTTCTAATCTTTGGTTCTGGTTATATCCCATAATGCCACACAAGTGTGATTCTTTTTCAAGAAGAAGTCTTACTCAGAAATTAAAGATGATTTTTGGATCCCCGCGAGGTTTCCTTAGTTCCAGTTGCTCCTTGTGGGACATGGTTTCTGGACTCCTTACCTCTTGTTTGTGCTTCTGGAGACAAGCATGAAATGTCAGTGATCCTCTTCAGAAACAGCACCAACAAACCATCATAATACAGTGGGCCCACGCCTGCGATGTGGAGCCCGCAGATGTGGAGCGCCAGCTGTACTACACCATTTTATATGAGATATTTGAGCATCCGCAGATTTTAGTAGCTGTGTAGGGTCCTGCAGTTAATCCCCCGCAGATACCAAGGGATGACTGTACTACCCACAAGAGCCCAGTGGTCCGGACGTGCGTTTTCATCAATGTAGCCTGAGGTTCGTAGGGGTTTTTTTTAGCAGCCAAATCATTAGCACCTGCTGAGTTTCTGGTCACCAAAACCCCTGAGCTAAGTCTTTTCTACCCTGTCAGTCCTATTCAGTTCAACTGATTTTTCGAATCTACGTGCAGGACTTAACATATGTTCCTGTGAAATTTCACCTTCTTGGGTTTGTAGACCCAGCGTTTGTCTGTGATGAAAGTTGACTGATTCAAGACTCAAAACAATCATATTAACCACACTTTTAGCTTGATAAGGGTTCCTGGAGGTTAAGCTCTAATTGCGTCTCCCTTTCACCTCCGTCTGAGGCTTATATTCCTTTCTTGTCTCGACATTTTCCTGATCCCAGAGCAGCTCAGGAACTTTCGCTGACAGTTCGTTCTACTGCGGCAGCTGATGTGGCCCACACGTGTTGCCCCTTCGCCTCTGCTGTTGCCGCCACTGCCCTGCTGTCCCTCCTGGCGAGAGCCGCCGGCTTGGGTGTATCTTTGGGGTGTGTCACTCCGCTGTGCACTGCTCGTTCCCACGTTGTTGGTGACGTCATTAGCGTCCATCTTGCTTCTGGCCGCCCTAGTCCTTCCTCTGCCCCAGCAGGCCCTGCACTCAGACGGGGAGGACCTCCACCCCCAAGCATCGCACTTCTTTAATTATATGCCGCAGAGGAAGGCATACTTTCTAGGTGTGTGTGCGTGTGTGTACGTGTTTTAATACCCCCCATCAGCGTTACACACCCTATTTATTTCACCCTACCTTTAGGTTGTTGACAGGCTCCCTACCTCATCCCAGGATTCCTTCAGGGCTGAGACAGAAGACAATTCAAGCCGTAAGCAACAGTCATAAGCTCTGCTGAGGGCTTGGCATAGAGTCGGTGCTCAGTGCCCGGAGTACATCACCCCAAATCGTCACTTCCCACCAGCCCTCCACCAGTGCCCCTGGTTTGAACTGGTGCCCTTCCTCTAGCTATGGAAGATGAATTCCGCAACCCCCTCCTTTGTTCACCCTTTCAGGGCCCTGCACGGGGAGTTGAAGAACAACCTTTGTCCCCTACAGTCAGGCCAAGAGTCTTTGTCTTGGAAGTGAAAAGCAGTTCCAACCTCTGTACTCTCTTTTTGGATTTTCGCCTCTTCACACAAACACAGTTTGCGCTGGAGGCTCTAATTGGCTGAATTTTTTTTTTTTTAAACATCTTTATTGGAGTATAATTGCTTTACAATGGTGTGTTAGTGTCTGCTTTATAACAAAGTGAATCAGCTATAGATATACATGTATCCCCATATCCCCTCCCTCTTGTGTCTCCCTCCCACCCTCCCTACCCCACCCCTCTAGGTGGTCACAGAGCACCGAGCTGATCTCCCTGTGCTGTGCGGCTGCTTCCCACTAGCTAACTGTTTTACATTTGGTGGTGTATATAAGTCCATGCCACTCTCTCATCTAATTGGCTGAATTCTGAGGCAGATTCCCAGAAGGTTCACTGCTCCCGTCTGTGAGACTCATCACGTGTCTGTTATTGAATGTGTGTGCTTTATCCAGCCTAAGAAACTTGCGTTTGGAGGTTTGGCCCTAACTGTAGCACCCTCTTCGCCTTGGCAGTTGTGACTTAACCTCCCTTAGCATAACTTCCCCTCTCTACAAAATGAGGAGGATGATACCCTTTCTTTCCTCAAAGGGTTTCTTAAGGACCGAAAGAAATACTCTATGTATTTTACAAGTTCTAAGGAACAATGCAGGTATTATTATTTACTAGAATTGTCCATGGTCCAAATCAGCTCTAAGGGTCTAACTCAGGCTGCCGGAAAATATGTGACCAATGGGAGGAAGGAAGCTAGTCCCTTGGGGGCTACAAAACTGTCATAGGGTCAGAATCTCCAAATTTTAGAGTAGATGGGGCCTAACAGATCACTTGGTCCAATGCCCTCACTTTGCTGAAAAATCAGACGAGAGAGGAGCAGGGGACTTGCCTTGAGATTTGCTTGGGTCAGAGGATCCGCAGAGAAGTAACAATCCTCAAAGCTGGAGAAGGCGAGAGGCCAGCCAGCAATCGGGAAATGTGTCCAGCCTCTCCCAAGGTCAGGGAAACTATCAATCTTTCTACCAGGTGGATGGTTTTTTAACCGCTTTCCTTACCTTGAGAGCTTCCTCTGGCTCACAGGCTCCTCGAAGACCCACCTGTGTCCTTTTAGAGATTGGCTTTCCCAAGCAAGCATAACCGTGTTGTCTCTCAGCTGCGCTGCTGCACAGTGGGTGAGGGCTCCACTCTGGATCAGCCAGGGACTCCAGTGCCAAGCCTCTGATGCATACTGTGGGGACTGCAGGGCATCCAAGTTGCAACAGGAACAAGATGAGCTTGTGGACTCGGGCTTCTAAGCTGCTCCCCAACCCACGCTTCAAAAAAAGTTATTACACAAGAGTTAGACTAAATCAAACCAAACTGCAATGTTTGCGTACTGTGGCCCATTTTCAGATCTCACTGTGTCTCACCACTCGTCCCTCAGAAACCTAGTTGGGAGTAGAACAAAAGGACCCAATGATAATTTAGTTGCAGGTCTTTAAAAATGAGCCCAACTGATTTATTTTGAAATTTCAGTTAAGCATGATGTCAAGAAAATCTCTCTGGCTATTTATCATCTTTTTTTCCTCTTGCATAGTCTGAATAGGCAGGATAAAATTAGAAACTGGCTATTCACATGCTTCCAGCTTTTGTTGTAGGCAGATGTTGTTACTAGAATATCAGAACGTTAAGATGTTTTGATGATCATTCTCTGCCAAAAGAATACTCATTGTAGCAAGAAAGGTCTTTACTATGCCATTTACTTTCTTTATCAGCAATGTTATACAGGTGCTGTAGGAAGAGGTACAATAAATGATCTAAAGATATATATTTCACTTTGGTGAGAACTGCTACTCCCATTTTTCCAGATCACCACAACCTGAAAGCATGAAAAATTGCATTTTTCTTTTGTAGCTTTGAACAGTGGATATAAGATCTGTAAGTTTTTTGAATCATCAAAGAGAAAAAGCTTATATTCATTGTTGTCTAGTGTTGAGCATATTTTGTAGGATGGTTTAGAAAACTTTGTATGGTACATATGGTACACCTTTCATTTAACCTAGTAATTGAACCATTAAAACCCATACCTCCTAGCCATTCTCCATACATTCGTTATGCGCAACAGGGACGCTTTTAGACACTCCTTTAGTTCCAACCATGAATCACTGCAGTGTCTCAGAATCGTGGAGGGTTGGAGCTGGGAGAGATCTCCAAGTTGCATGAAGAAGGAAACTGAGACCACAAAGACAGGTAATTTACCCAAGGCTGCACAGACTGTTACTCAGAGCCATGGCTAGGATTCAGGTTGGGTGCTTTCTGCTTCCATCCCATACGTGGCACCTCTCTTATTAGATCAAGGATGACAGACTGGAAAACCAAAATCAAAGAATTTTATGTGAGCAGAGACAAAAGTGAACTTTTAAATCGCAAACCCAAAGGCCAATACGTTAAAAAAAAAAAAAACCAGTCAAACCAAGCATCCAGCCCAAAAGGGGGAATGTGAGGCTGCAAAGCCCAGGGAAAAATTATGACCTGGGTCCGAAGAGAAGTGGAGATGGGGACTCTTTTGGCTTCCGTTGACTAGACACATCTGTGGTGCAAGAACGGAATATTTTCATGGTTCCTTTTCCATATTTCTTTTTATTGTTCCAATATTTGTGTACCCTCCTTAGATTTTGACTTGCTTTGTTTTGGAAAAGTTAAAGACTGAGATGCCGCTAAAAAGATTCTCATCCTGCGCCCTGGTCAGCAACCTGCGCCTTTCCGTAGGTGCTGCCACACTTATCTTCTGAACCAGAACATTAATCGGTCCATCACCCAGTCTTTACTCAAACTTAGCCCCAGATACAAAGAGTATCACATAGTCACTGCTCTCAGGGAGATCGTAATCTGTTTCGGAGGTTTCAGGGGATATTATTAGCACCTTGGAATTATTTGCAAATTTCCATGTATATGTGAATATCTTTGAGGGAAGAGTCAAAGAAATATCTGATTATCAGAGGGTTCCATGACTCAGAGAGGTTGATTAATCGGTCCAGTTGGAGAGACGAGACTAATTTACAGAATCAGCAAAATAAGAACAGTATATGATATTCAATCCATTTGTGAGATCAAGGTGGGTCAGCTTCCCAGACAGCTTCCAGAATGAGGTGGGGTTTTTAGGTGTGTCTTGAAGGGGAGAAGATGTCTGGATAGGTAGAAAGGAAAGGGCAAGTGTGCCTGACTGGGAGAATACAGTGGATTGGAAACTAAAATTTATTAAGCAGAATGCATATACATTAGGCACCTTATTACATATGATCTCATTTAATCTTCACAACAAGACAGTGAAGTGAGGATTATCATCTCCATGTTACAGGTGAAAACAGATCCAGGAAGGTTAGGTGCCTTGTATACAATTGGGAGATTGGCAAAGCCATATTAAGAACCCCAATCATTTAGTCACGGATATGAAATGTATAGTATGGGGAATATAGCCAATAATTATGTTATATCTTTGTATGGTGACAGATGGTAACTAGACTTGTCATGGTGATCATTTAGAAATGTATAGAAATATTGAATCACTGTGTTGTGTAACATGAACTAACATAGTTTGTAGGTCAATTATATTTCAAAAACAAACAAACTCACAGAAAAAGAGATCAGATTTATGGTTACCAGAGGCGGGGTATGGGGGTAGGAGAGTTGGATGCAGGCAGTCAAAAAGTACAAAGTTCCGGTTGTAAGATAAATAAGTACTAGGGATGTAGTGTACAGCATGATAAAGATAATTAGCACTGCTGTATGGTATATAGGAAAGATGTTAAGAGAGCAAATCCTAAGAGTTCTCATCACAAGGAACAAAATTATTTTTCTGTTTCTTTAATTTTGCATCTTTATGAGATTACTGATGTTCACTAAACTTCTGGGAGTCATTTCATGATGTATGTAAAGTCAAATTATGCTGTACATCTTAAACTTTCACAGTGCTGTATGTTCATTATATCTCCATACAACTGGAAGCAGAAAAGTAGAACCCAGGCCATTTGACCTCAAAAGCTTCTTGCTGAGAAACGACACTCATATGGTGACAGTAGAGCTAAATCCTATCAAGCTAGGATCATAACGAACCTTTATTGAGCACTTACTATGTGCCAGTCAGGATGTAAGCTCTTTATCTCATTTAATACTCAAAATAACCCTCTGAGAGGGTATTGTTGCTACACTCACTTTACAGTTGAGGAACCTAAGGTTATAAGTAGTTTGTCAAGGGAAGTCCCTGGTGGTCCAGTGGTTAGGACTCCGTGCTCTCACTGCCAAAGGCCGGAGTTCAATCCCTGGTTGGGGAACTAAGATCCCACAAGCCACACGGTGAGGCCAAAAAAACAAAAGTAGTTTATCAAGGTTCACACAGATAATGGGTGGCTGAATTGGAAAGATTTGAAATTCAGATCTGATCTGTTTGACTCCAGAGTCCCACTCTTGAAACATGCTAGAAAATTAGCATTTTGTGAGTGTTCACAGCGTGCCAGGCACCGTGCTGAGCACTTTATGTGCATCACCCCATTCAATTCCACAGAAACCCTGGGAAGGACATCTAATATTATTTTCTGTATTTTACAATGAGGAGAGAAGTCACAGGTGAACTGAAGCTCAGGAAGGTTTAGTAACTAGTCCAAGGTCACAGTTTGGCAGGGCTGAAATCTAACCCAAGTCTTCTGGCTCTGGAACCTGGACTCAGAACTCCTGTGGTACAGTTTACCCAAACCAGGGATTCTGGGAGTGAAGGACTAAAGTCACTTCTCTTAACTATTCCCTCTCCTCCCACTGTATTTCTTATCTTCTCCTCAGTCATTATTTTTTCATGCCTTTTAGTGGCTCCCTTATTACTTCAGATTCTCATATACATTGGACCCAAATCACTATTTAAAGAAAGCCTGGGATAAATGTTTTTTGTAATGTTATAAATGGAGGTAATGTGAGTAAGACCTCATTTATTCATCAAACTTTTATTGAGCCCCTACTGAGGGCTGCTCAGGGCGCTGGGAATATAAAGACACAAAGAAAAAGTCCTTCTCGGTAAGCTGGGACAAAGTGAGAGAGTAGCATTGACATATATACACTACCAAATGTAAAATAGGTAGCTAGTGGGTAGCAGCTGCATAGCACAGGGAGATCAGCTCGGTGCTTTGTGACCACCTAGAGGGGTGGGATAGGGAGGGTGGGAGGGAGGTTCAAGAGGGAGGGGATATGGGGATATATGTATATGTATAGCTGATTCACTTTGTTATACAGCAGAAACTAACACAACATTGTAAAGCAATTATACTCCAATAGAGATGTTAAAAGAAAAAAAGAAAAATTGCTTCTCTTCAGGGACTGCACAGTCTTGTGACGAGGATAGACACTAGGCCCATAGACAAGTAATTGAAATACAATGTGATAAATCGTGTGATAGAGGTAGGGACAGAGTAACGTCAGAACACAGAGAAGGGGCATCTGACTCAGAATGGGGTATTGGTGGGAGTTGGGGAAGGTGTCCCAAAGCAAGTAATGCTTCAAAAAACTGTTCTGTATCCAACAGGCTGTTTATGGCATTTTGAAGCCGTTAGTTCAAGATGGTCAATACAATGTCACTTAACTGCATTTTCTCTCTTTTACACACACACACACACATGCACACGTGTGAGTCTCTCGCACAACTTTTACTAGCTCGTTGCACAATTGCTTTCTTTCTTTCTTTCTGTTGTATTGAAGTATAATTGATTTACGTGTTAGTTTCTGGTGTACAGCAAAGTGATTCAGTTTTATATATATATATATATATATATATATATATATATATATATATATATATAGTTTTTCATATTCTTTTCCATTATGGTTTATTACAGGATATTGAATATAGTTCCCTGTGCTATACAGTAGGACCTTTTTGTTTATCGATTTTATATATAGTAGTTTGTTAATCTCAAACTCCTAATTTATCCCTCCCCCACCCTCTTTCCCCTTTGGTAACCGTAAGTCTGTTTTCTATGTCTGTGAGTCTGTTTTTGACAATTGCTTTATTAAACTTTTAAAGTCAACACAAAGACAGTGGTTTATGAAAACAACACGTAGGGCTTTTGCTGGTGATATCAGATGTGGTGTTCTTGAATAATTCCCTTATTTGAACAAAGCAGCAAGCTCGGTTGATGAAGCACTGAGTTGAGGGTATCTCTTATCACCTGTGAATTTTAGACTGAGAGATACTTCCAAGTTCTTTCTGTATTTCTTCATTATTTAAAAATTTTTAAAAGTCAACTTTATTATAATTTACAGATAATAAAATTCAGTTTTAAGGGTATAACTTGATGAGTTTTGACAAATGTATGCAATTGTGTAATTATCATTACAATCAAGGTATAGAATATTTCCAAAACCTGAAAAAGTACCCTTGTGTCTGAATCCAGTCACTGTATTCAGTCGTAGCAAGAGCTGTAGCGGGTAACCATTAAAGAAATTAAATGGCTGGAGAGAGCATGACCAATCTAAGGAACTAACATTTATTGAGCACTTTCTGGATGCTTAACCTAAGTACATACACAGATTTATTTACACCCCCTATAAACCACGTGGGGGTTTTATCTCCATTCTACAGAAGAGGAAATTAAGGCTCAGAGAATTTAAATCACTTGCTCAAGGTCATTGAGCTAGAAGTGGTGGAACCAGAATTCCACCCAGTTTATGTTTCCCACATTACCTTCTCACTGCTAATATATAGAGGAAAAGGTATAAAGAAATATGGGACTACTCAATGCTCTGTGGTGACCTAAATGCGAAGGAAAGCCAAAAAAGAGGGGATATATGTATATGTATAGCTTATTCACTTTGCTGTACAGTAGAAACTAACACACCATTGTAAAGCAACTATACTCCAATAAAAATTTTTTAAAAAAAAGAAAAAGAAATATGGGAAGCCAAACACAAAAGACTAGATACCATCTGATTCTATTCATATGAAATTCTAGAAAAGGTAAAAGTAGTGATCGAAAGCAGATCATTGGTTATCAGGGGTGTGGGAAGAGGATTAACTGCAAAGGGGCACGAGGAAACTTTTTCGGTTTATGGAAATATTCTACATCTTGATTGTAGTTGTAGTTACACAATTATATACATTTACCAAAACTCATCAAAATGTACGCTTAAGGTTAAATTTTATTATATGCAAATTATACCTCAATAAAGTGATTTTAAAAATCTAAAAAGAAAAAATACAGAAAGACCTTGGAAATATCTTTTGGTTTAAAAGTCACAACAAAATTGTCACCTTTAAAAATGTAACTTTTTCCATATTGAATAATGAAAGTATAGAAATATTTTTTATGAAATGATGCTAAAATTTTAAAAGGCTGGCAAAATAAATCAGTGCTCATTATGACTTTGAAATTAAATCAGCAAACTGTTTTCTTGCATGAAATGAACAATTCAATATATACATTTCTGAATCTGTTGCAGATGTCTGGTGTACAAGGGTCTGATTAAGCATGATCCAAAAAGAGCTTGCAAGTAGGACTGTTTACTAACATTTCAATTTCTGTGCCTCATTTATTAGACTTAGAATAAAAAGGCTGTTTGGGATTGTCTTTAACCTTGATGATATTTCCACTGAAGCAGCATAATGGCTCTTAATTGCTTAAGTGAAGAGAGCATGTTGATGTGTCCTTCTTTGGGCTAAGAGCTCAGAGCCTAAACCATTATGCTAATTCAAGCATTATATACACCAAAGTATTTATGGGACTGACACAAGTGATGTTGTAGGTAAAGGGCTGTGAAATGGTCTGTAAACAGAGAGAATTGATTTGAGGCCCAAAAGCAGTGTTGTTAAAAGTCACAGCCATTGAACAGCCAACCCTACAATTTCTATCCAGATTGTCAAACTGGGTCAGACAGTGTCAGCAGGGCTGCCATTAGAGATCAGATGGGTGATTTAATAATATGTAAACCAACCACATAAACAGGTAATTCTCATGGTAGAGGTCCATACCCACCTGGGGGGTGTGTGTGTGTGTGTGTGTGTGTGTGTGTGTGTGTGTGAATTCTCATTATGGAAACTTCAGAGTGCCATATTCAGTCAAATATCAATGCATTGGTTTTTGATAAAAGAAAAACTTCCAGCCAGTATAAGTTAGACAAGAGAGCAGCAATGCAACATAAAGACATCCAGGGAGAATGAATCTGTAATCATACGGGGAAGGAAGGACAATCAGATTCATGCATTTGACCATCTAGACTTTGACATCATTTGTTTTTTATGCATCTCTTTCTACAATAGGACTGTACATTTTTTGAGCCAACCTCAAAATAATTATGTAAGGCTCCTCATCATCCACATTACCAGCATGCCTCACTTAGGACGTCAAAAAAAATGGAATCAATTGTTCTAAAAACTAGGTGGACTTTGAGTTCAGATCCCTACTCTGCCACTTACTGACTTGGGGCAAGTTGTACAACCTCCCTGCACCTCAGTTTCTTCCTCTGTAAAATGGGGCATTGACCTCACAGGATTATTGTGGGGCTGAATACATATAAGAATACCTGGCACAAAGTAAGCATTCAAAAAATGGTGAATATTACTGATACATATTTGGCCTCATAAACTTTTGATTTATGCCTGATATAATTTCTGTGTCAGTTCAATTTTCTTCTTTCTTGGGATTCACAGAGATTATTAACATTCTAGGGAGTTTATTGGATATATATGGTATTTTAAAAAACAGCTCAAAGTATTCTCTCTTAAACTAGAAAATTCATTAAAGTGTATATTTTCTAATAGTGACAACAACAGACAGCTCACAGTTAACTCCTTTTAACTTTTCCTTTTTTCCCCAATGAAGGTCCTCTGTCATAGGGTTAGGTTCTACACCAGGAGTACGTCGTTCTCATTTGGTTTCAATGTTAGTGCAGCTTACAGTGGAGTTCTCCATGAGTGGAATAACAGTGACGTCCTGTGCTGATTGATGTGGATCAATTAAATTCTTCAGGCCCCTCTTTTGGACAAGAACCTCTACAATGCTTTTCCTCTTATTAGATTGACATCTTATGTTAATTTGCTGCCATTCCAAGCCAAGCTTTTAGTGTATAGCTCTGCTTATATTGGTTAACAGTTTTAATTTAAATATCATTTTCTAGGTATACACCTGCTCAGGAAATTTTGATAAATTTCAGATTTATGAGTCATTGTATTTAAAATGGCACAGTGTGAAATCAACACATGGTTTAACCATCCTATGACTTAGCTGTTCTTGTAACTGTCTTCCTTGAGAATGTGCATTAATGAGAAGATAAGATTTTGATTCAATTTTAATCTGTTAGCTCATCAGTTCTAGGGGTAAATTGTATTATGGTATTTTCTGAGGGCTTAACGTGTGGGATCCTATCAAGGGTAATACAGGGTGTGGTTCCAAAAAAGGTTCTGTTTTAGAGTTTCTAACATGCTACAAATGCATATTTTAGGAAATATTTTTAAATGCACACAAGACATCCCTTAATCATAGATGAAAGAATTTTCCCAATTTCTTTCTCAACATTTTTGAGCTAGAGATTTCTTTGAAACTTTGAACATACACAGATTGTTTCAGAGACGCTGTTATTAACAGCTGGGGGGAAAATCCAATAATAGGACCAGAGATGATTTCTAGAGGTTATTTTCTTTCAATCCTTTCCATAGGCAGGGCTATGTCCAATAATTTTGGACCAATAGGGATCTAGCTTATTTATAAAGGTATTTTAGAGATTTCACAGCCACACATAGTAACCCATTCAGAGATTCTATAATCCAGACCAATAACTCTTCAATAAAGTTTAAACCAAATCAGAATGATCCCAAAGTACAGCTTTATAGATTGGGCCCCTCCTGTCCTCTAGGCAGTCAAAGAGATGTACAAACAGCTTGAACTGGTTCTCTGGTCCCCTTAGGTCACAGAGAAAAAGCCTTTAAGTCTACGAGGGATGACAAATAGATTTCAGTATGAGTGTCAGTTCTGATGGATCAGTGGTAGTTGCCTGGAGCAAGGTGTTAGAGGACTTGAGGCTCTGTCCAGGATCAGCAGGAAATTGTGCCGTGATCTATTAGCAATGCCTGCCATGGTGAAGGGGTGGAAGGTGGGAGCAGCTTTTTTGCTAGGACATGCCATTCTGAATTTGTATGTTGTATGTTCTTCCCTGTTGCCCATCTTTCTCAGTTGAAGTTACTTTAAGCTAGCAAACCAGTACCAGTCTAGGTTCCTACAAAGCGGATGCGTTCTTCCACCTGTATCACATTTTAAAATTTTTGTGGGGCTTCCCTGGTGGCGCAGTGGTTGAGAGTCTGCCTGCCAATGCGGGGGACGCGGGTTCGGGCCCTGGTCTGGGGGGATCCCACGTGCCGCGGAGCGGCTGGGCCCGTGGGCCACAATTGCTGGGCCTGTGCGACTGGAGCCTGTGCTCCGCAACGAGAGAGGCCGCGGCAGTGAGAGGCCCGCGCACCGCGATGAGGAGTGGCCCCCGCTTGCCGCAACTGGAGAAGGCCCTAGCACAGAAGCGAGGACCCAACACAGCCATAAATAAATTAATTAATTAATTAATTTAAAAAAAACAGAAACAAAAAAAATTTTTGTGTAGATTTGGAAAACATCCTGGGAGCTTTTTTTTTTTCCCAGAAAGATAAAGAATAAGAGTTTCTTCCGAAAGCCTGAAACTTTTACTTCACTGAACAAATATATTGAGTACCTACTATGTGCCAAGCATGTGCCAGGCATGTGCCAGGCATGTATGGGTTAGCATGAATGGACTATTTTATTTGTTCAAAACATCTTTACTAAATAAGTTAAAACATAGGAACCCTCCCTAAAATGCCTAGAAATGTTTCGTGCTCAATAAATCTGAATTATCCTTTTAAAATATCTTTTACATGTCGGATTCGGCCAAACATGTTTGGGCTCTCAGCATCCCTTTACCCCTCCCCCAAAAGGAAACATGGTAACAGCCTGACTTGGAAGTTAAGAGATCTGGTCTATGGTCCTGGTTCCATACTAGCAAGCAGTGGGACCTTGAGCAAGTCCCTCCACTGGCCTGTGCCCCCATTCCCCATCTGTAAAGGGGAACACCACTGACCCCCTGGAATGTTGTGTGGCTGGTCACATGGCAAAGGAAAGCACTTGGAGCAAAAAAATGTCTAATGCCAATGCTTTCTGTAACATCAGCATGGATTATTGTTTAAAACTAAACAAAGGAGAAGCACAGGCGACAAGAGAGGTCACACCAAATATGATCTAAAAGCATATAAACATTACCTTTTAAAGTCTTGCAAATATTGGGAGGTAGGG